>NC_092047.1:47406755-47560618 GCF_003086295.3 Arachis hypogaea
TCAAGGTGCTAGGTGTTGAAGCACCCCTAAGGACTTACTTCCTCAAGTCTCTCCCCCATACATACACACCACAGGCACATGGTTTGTTTATTTTCTTTCTTTGAGGTCTTGGTGTCCAGCACCTCTTTGGGCTACTAAATGTTCTGTAGCAAAGATTGCTCTTGATGGTGGACTTTCAGCTGATAATCCCAGGTTAGTTAACCCAAGTTACCAGGTGATAAAGCACCCCTAAGAGCTTAGTAATCTAAGCAGATCCTTGGTACAGGAACACCACAGACACATCCTTCAAGGTTCAAACCCTTGGTGCCTAGCTTCTTTTCTTGCTATTATTCTTTTATTCTTCACTTTAATTGTTTCTTTCCTTTTTTCTTATTAGGATCTTATTATTTAGCTAGTCTCATGGGTATGTTCAAAGCATAGTATTCATGACAGATAGTTGTCTTCCCACCTTGTGGTTGAACCAACTTAGCTAACTTATGATCACACCACAAACTCAGGAACTTACTCCATAGTATGAACTCCACTCTGGTCTTTTATAAAACACTCATTCTCTTTTCATTTGATTCAAAAGGACAAGCATACAAGTAAGCAAAGTAAGGATGCAGTGACATAAAGACTAGCAAGCATAGACCTATTCAAGTAAAAGCTTAAAAGACAGAATTTAAAAAGGTTCAAACTATCATGGAAGCATGTTCTATTTCATACACGATCTTCCTTATTTAAAGCATAGAAAAAGATGGACCAAAGAAGGAACTCCACCACCTTTTACTCATGTGGATGCCCATGTTCCCCTCCTTGCTTGTCCTCTTTGTGTCCTCTTGCATTTCCTCGCATCTGTGCCAATCTTGCTTGCTTCCAATCCTCAAGTGCCTTCCTTACTGATTCATGACTCTCTTCCACCCTTTGTCTTTCTTTTCGTGCTAATTCATCCCTCATTTCTTCATACCTTGCGACTCCTGGATGCAATATAGGAAGCTGTCCTACTAAGTATCCGAGCCTAGCTTGAGTTTTTATATGATGCCCAGTCTCGCTCATGTAAACTCCTTCTGCGAATGCCCTTTGCTCGTCCAATAGTTCTGCCTGTTCTATTTGTCTTCGATGCATCTCATGTATGTGTGCACCTTGATGTGCTTGGATGTTGATTAGCTTCTGGATAGATTCTTGTTGTTCATTTTGCCTTTGTTCTATCTTATGAAATATTTCACTCCATTGTTGTCCCTGACTCAGTTGCTGCTCCATCATTTGCTTTTGCCACTCCCCTTGTTGAGTCATCCATCTTGAGAGTGATTCCTCTTGCTACCCCATCATCTGTAGTTGAAGCTCTTTCTGTGCTCCTTGGCTTTCCAAATATTGTCAAGATAGGCCATCAATGGCTTCCTATAGTTGGTGCATATCCAAAGTGGCTGGTGCTTGCCCCTCTAAGACTTGTCCTTCTACTACTTGAGGGGCTGGCCTCTTCCTTTGCTTCTGTTGAGGCAGGGGAGATGCGGTAGCATGCATCCGTCGAACGGTTATTGGAATTCCTTCTTTCATCCACACGGGGTCCTCATCTTCAAACACAACCCCAAATTTCTTGCATAGTTGGTAAATAGTGCTGGGGTAACCTAACTTTCCTCTTGAGTCGCTTTTCTCTGCCATCTTTCTAATGCCTGCGGCTATGAGTTCATGAACCTTGATCTCTCCTCCTTTGAGTATACAGTGCACCATTGTGGCTCTCTTGAGATTCACCTCCGAGTTGTTCCCTGCGGGGAGGATAGACCTCCTTACAATTTCGAACCACCCTTTTGCTTCCGGAGTGAGGTCTGCTCTCTTGATGAACCTTGGTCTCCTATCCGCATATCTTTCCCAGTCAGCTCCGGGTACACAAATATCTTGCATAATCTGGTCATAATTGGGATTGTTGTCCAGTCTTGAATGATAACTCTCTTCTTCAAACGGTATGGACCGTAGCTTTAATGCCCTCATGACACTCATGGGACCGAAATCCACAGTCTTTCCTCTCACAAAGCTTGTATATGACTCATCTGCCTTATCATATCGGACCGCATTTGCATAAAATTCTCTTACAAGATTTGCATTTACCTTAATGACCGGATCAGTGAGGAGCTCCCATCTTCTCTTTTCTACCTCCTTTGTGATTTCGGGACACTCAGTTTTCCTAACTTGAAACCCCAGCTCATAAATGATCTCCTTATCCACCATCCACCCGTATTACAATGCATAGTGCAAGCTTCTAAATCTCTTTTCATTATACGGGTGTTGCTCCATAGGTTCCTTTTCTTTCTTTCTTTTAGAGCTCGAAGATGCCATGAATGAGAGTTAATGTGTGAAGGTGGTAAGGGTGTGGAGACTTTTGGCTGTTTAGGGTTGAGTGTAATGAAGGGAGTGAGGGGGAATGTTTTCAATGGGGTAGGAGGTGCTTTGTCCCGAAATGGAGAGGTGTGAAGATTAGGCGTGGAGTGTGAAGGTGGGGTACGGAACAAGGATCACTTATATAGAGAAGTTGTGAGTGAATGGAAGGTGTGGATTGATGGAGTGGTTGCTTGATGGACGGTTGGGGTTGTGCATGGAGAAAGGACAAGGATCATCACTTTATGATGGAGATTGTTCGGTCTTCAAGGGTCCATTCTTTTCTATGTTGCATGGCAACATTTTCCAATGCATTCCCTTTTTAGAACAAGTGTGTAGTCCCTCCTTTTGTGGTGTCCGAACCTTCTTCCTTTAATTGTCCAATCAATCCCTTTCAATGCTCTTTTCTTTTTCCCTATAAAAATAAAATAAGAAAAATTAATATCATAAAAAAAAATTTTAACTTTACGGCTAGAATAATAAAGAAAAAGAATTAGATTGTTTATTCATGAATACCAACTAAATAACTCACTGTGCATCCTTATATGCATATTCGTGGCACCTTGGGTGACACCAAACTTAGTTTGGAGCACTGTGATGAAAAGTTTGTGTTCAAAGCTCCAAGACTAGCATGCTCTGAGTTGCATTCATGCTTTCTTGGCATGCTCTGAACACCAAACTTGTTCTTCACTATATACTGCATAACAAGGATTTCACCAAATATGATTGGGTGAGTGTAACTCTCTTCCATGTCCAATATGACAAAGTCTGCTGGGAGGAAGTATTTCCCAACCTTTACCAACACATTTTCCACCACTCCTATTACTTGTTTTTGAGTTTTGTCAGCCAGCTTGATAACTATATCTGTGGGCATTATCTCATTGATCTGCAGCCTCTTCACAAGGGACAAGAGCATTAAGTTGATGCTTGCTCCCAAATCGCAGAGTGCTCTATCAAACATTGTTTCTCCTATGGCACAGGGTATGTGAAAACTCCCTGGGTCCTTTCTTTTTGTAGGCAACTCTGGTTGAATGAGGGCGCTGCACTCCTTGTTCATCACTATAGTTTGGCCTCCCTTGAGTGAGCTTTTCCTGGGAAGCAGTT
This sequence comes from Arachis hypogaea, assembly GCF_003086295.3. Lineage (NCBI taxonomy): Eukaryota > Viridiplantae > Streptophyta > Magnoliopsida > Fabales > Fabaceae > Arachis > Arachis hypogaea. The sequence goes on from NC_092047.1 coordinate 47,410,209, forward strand.
CCTTCATATACTTGATGTATGCAGGCATTTGTTGGATGGTCTTGATGAATGGTATGTTTACATGCAGAGATGCAAACAATTCAAGAAATCTTGAGTATATTCTCTTCTCCACAGCACCATTGAGTAGTTGGGGAAAGGGTGCATAGAGTCTTAGCAGCTCTTGTTGTGAGATTTTTGGTTCTTGGTGATCTTTTTCCTTCTTCTCTAATGAGGTATCTCCAGGTTGTTCTGACTGCTTGCTTGGCTTGTCCTCAGTCTCCTTATCACTTATAGTGACCATCTTGCAATCTTCCCATCTTACTTTCTTTGTTTCACCTCTCGGATTTTTTTCTGTATCACTTGGGAATCCATCTGTAGGTTTGGGCATCTGCTCAGAGAGATATCCCACTTGAGATTCTAACCTCTTGATGGTATCTCCCTGGTTCTTAAAATTTGCTCGCACTTCCTCCTTGAATGCCTTGTTGTCTTGAATCTCTTTCCCTATGCCTTCAAGTAGATTCTCAATCTTTGAGAGTCTGTCATCAAATGATGGTGGATTGGGATTAGAGGTGGAAGGATGAGGAGTGTTATTTTGGTTTTGATATGGATGTAGAGAGGTGTTGTCATGGTGGTGTTGATATGTTCTCTGTGTGAATTGTTGGTAAGCTGCATTGTTGTTGGGGTTGTGATGTCTCCGATCTTGGCCTTGATCTTGTTGATTCTCCCACCCAAAGTTTGGGTGATTCCTCCATCCAGGGTTGTAGGTCTTGGAGTATGGGTTATGGTATTGCCTAGATGAATTCCCAATGTAGTTGGCTTGCTCCTGACTACCCTCTGCTTCTTCATTCACTCCTTCTTGGGTTGCTGATGAAGTGGTGATTTCTGCTACTTGGTTCCTCTCCATCTTCTTGGTGAGGTCAGTCAGCTGCTTGGTAATGAGCTTATTTTGGGCCAGCAGAGCATCTACATTGTTTAGCTCCATCACTCCTCTAGTGTTCCCTCTTTCAGAAGCATAGAAATAGTCATTTTCTGCTACAGTTTCAATGACATCTATGGCCTCCTCAATGGTCTTCTTCTTGTTCAGAGATCCCCAGATGAGTGGTCTACTGCTTTCTTTGATTCATAAGAAAGGCCTTCATAGAAAATGTGTAGCTGCACCCATTCATTGAACATATCTGGTGGACACCTCCTTGTCAGGTCCTTAAACCTCTCCCATGCTTTATATAGAGTCTCACCATCTTGTTGCCTGAAAGTTTGGACCTCAGCTCTCAGCCTGTTGATTCTTTGGGGAGGATAGAATCTGGCTAAAAATTTGTTCACCAGATCTTCCTAAGTTGTCAAACTCTCCTTCGGAAAAGACTCCAGCCACTTGGCTGCCTTATCCTTGAGTGAGAATGGAAATAAGAGCAGTCTATAGGCGTCAGGATGAACACTATTAGACTTCACCATGTCACATATCCTCAGGGTTAGATGTTGATTGGGGTCTTCTTGGACTCCTCCTCCGAATGAACAGTTGTTCTGAACAAGGGTGATGAGCTGCGGTTTTAGTTCAAAATTATTGGCATGGATGGTTGGCTTTTGAATGCTACTTCCACAGTTTCTTGGGTTTGGATTGATGTAAGAGCCTAAAACTCTTCTCTCCTCCCCAGCATGATTTGCTCGACCTTCTCTGCCATGGTTGTGAGCCTCTTCTTCATAATGGTTTTCCATGTTTTCTTCCATGTTTGGTTCAAATTATTCCTCCTCTTCCTTGGCACCCACTACTCGTTTTTCTCTTACTTCCCTCCTTAATCTAAGGAAGGTCCTCTCAGGTTCTGAATCAAAAGAATTTGAAGCCCCGCTTCTTCTCCCTGTCATACAACTAACAAATCACAAGCAAGGAAAATAGATGCAGGAAGTATTTCTGTTACAATTACTGTTAGTGTGAGTGATGCAATATATCAAACAGTTAGTGGGTCAGTGAACTGAATTGTAAATAACTAAAAAAATGAAAAAGTAGGGGGAGGGGAAGAAATTAACTAAAACTGAAAGTAAATTACTCAAATAGAAAATTAAATCAAACAAACTAAAAATGCTCAATCTAGTTATCCTCCAATTTAATCATTGTTGATTCAAAATCAATCTCCGGCAACGGTGCCATAAACTTGATACGCAGAAAACTTGTCTCGTACCAAATTTCCTTCGGCAAGTGTACCGAATTCATCGTCAAGTAAAAACTCAAAATAGAGTGAGGTCGAATCCCACAGAGATTGATTGATCAAGCAACCTTAATTAAAGGAATGTTCTAGTTGAGTGAACCAGAATTTGAGTTGGGAATTGCAGAAAATTAAATGGCAGGAAAGTAAATGGCAGAAACAGTAAATGCTGGAAATAAAGAGCTGAATGTAAATAGCGGAGAGTAAATTGCAGAATCTTAAATGGGAATGGGGTAATTGCTCATAAAAGTAAATGGCAGAAATTAAAGAGAATGGGTAAGATCAAAAATGGGGAGTTCGTTGGGCTCAGGAGATGTTGCATTCTCCGGATCAAGTTCATTTTCATCTCTTCCTCAATCAATGCATTCATTGATCTCCTTGGCAATCTTAAGTGATCGAATTACAATTCCTTGAAATTCAATCTCTCAAATCTTGATCAATAGCCAATTCCTTGGTCAATTGCTCATGAGAAGAGATGAAGTATGGTCACTGATTATACCACATGCATTTCCCAAATCAAGTGTTGGAAGGATTATAGTCACATATCCATCCACACCCAATTTGGTCCAGCATGAGAAAGCATTTCTAGCATGATCTCTTCATTCCTCTTTCAAGGTTCAGAAGAGATCCAAGTATGAATGGCTTCTTTTCCAAGATAACTACCCAATTGGATGAAGATCGAAAGCTTTCTAGTAAAATCAAGAGAAAAGATAGAAGAAGGAGAATGAAAACTATAATTGATCCATCAAATTACAACAGAGCTCCCTAACCCAATGAAAGGGGTTTAGTTGTTCATAGCTCTGGAAAATGAAACAAAGATGGAGAATACATGCTGAAAGTAAACTAGAAGTGCAGAGAAAGTAAAATACAGATAGTAATTCTAGGCCAAAGGCTCCCTAATATTTCCAGCTCTCCAAACTAATTCAAAGTTACTCCTATATATACTACTCTTCTGATCTTCTAGTTGGCTCTTCAAGTCTTGGGTATGGGCTTTTGGATCCTAAGTTTGAAGCAGTTATCTTCATCATTGGGCTTAGCTTTGCTTGGAGAGAGAAAGTGTGAAGTAGGCAGGGACTTTTAGCTCAGGCCGTTAGTGGTGTTAACGTTAAGTGAAAGTGTGGGTTCGAGAACATTAGTGACAATCACCTTTTTCACTAACATTGCTTACCCAAGTATGAGCCACGTTAACCTCAACGTTAGTGGCACAAATGTTACCACTAACGTTGCCTCTTGGTCCTTCGCACACGTTATTGGGACTTACCTTTCCCAATAACGTTGATAAACCTCCCCCTTCCCTACGTTAGAGTCCACGTTAACTTAGTTAACGTGGCTCTTAACGTAAGCTTGCCAATCCTTCGAGAACGTTAGTGACACTTACTTTTGTCATTAACATTCCAATGTGCCCCTCTTTCTCACATTAGAGTCCACGTTAACTAAGTTAACGTGGCTTCTAACGTAGTCATGCTAGCCATCTCCAACGTTAGTGACAAAGGTGAGTGTCACTAACGTTGGCTCATTACCTCTTTATCCACATTAGCTTCCACGTTAACTAAGTTAATGTGGGAGTTAACGTTGCTCATGGTGGTTGATGAGAGAACTTTTGCGTGGTCTAGAAATTTGCGGATAAATCCTCATTGCAAGTATAGTTTCTAAACCTTCAAAAGTCCTTTCATACAAACGTTTTGGGTGTTACAAGTAACAAACTCCTTTGAAATTGATAACCGAGTATTTAAACCTCGGGTCGTCTTCTCAAGGAATTGCAGGGAGGTATGTTCTTATTATTGGTTATGAGTTGTAAATTGGGGTTTATTAAGAGGTAAGGCGGGAATATATTGAATGACAAGTAAAATAAAATAATAACAATAAAATCTCTTGGCAGGGTATGGAGAACTGGAAGTCCTATCCTTATCAATTGCGATGAGAATTGGGTTTTAATCCCACTTTGTTAACCTCTAACTATGAAGGTAAATCAAGTGGATTAATTAGCTTAATCCTCAGGTCCTAGTCAATTTCTATGGAAAGACTAGAGTTATTGGAGCAACTCCCAATTTCAACCACTGCTTTATTTGACAGCTCAAGCGTTACCAATAAATCAACCAAAGCCAAAAGGGAAAAATATAAATTATTTAAATAAAGGAAAGCAATCATAGATCTGAAAATATCTCAAATTAGCACTAATAAATATATCGAATGTAACATGGAAGAGTTCATAAATTAAATTAGAAAAATAAATAAAAGGAACATTGAACCTGTGATCGCAAAAGATGAAATAATCATGAAGTGAAAAGAATCCTAATTCTAAATCCTAAGAGAGAGGAGAGAACCTCTCTCTCTAAAAACTACATCTACTCCTAAAATTGTGAATATGAAAGCCTGATGATGAATGGATGCATTCCCCTACTTTATAGCCTTTAATCTGTATTTTCTGGGCCGCAAACTGGGTCAAAAACAGTCCAGAATTCGCTGGTTTCGAATTTTTCCACGCTTGTTTTTTGTCACTGCAACGCGGCCGCACACGCGGTCGCGTCGCCTAGCGTCTGGGAAACTATATCATATTATATATCAACTCGAAGCCCCGGATGTTAGCTTTCCAACGCAACTAGAACCGCGTCATTTGTACCTCTGTAGCTAAAGTTATAGCCATTTGAGTGCGAAGAGGTCAGGCTGGATAGCTTAGCAATTTCTCCAACTTATTGTATTCCTTCCACTTTTGCATGCTTCCTTTCCATTCTCTGAGTCATTCCTGCCCTATAATCTCTGAAAACACTTAACACACATATCAAGGCATCTAATGGGAATAAGAGAGGATTAATATTAGCAAATATAAGTCCAAAGAAACATGTTTTCAATCAAAGCACATAATTAGGAAGGCAAATGTAAAACCATGCAAATAGTATTAATAAGTGGGTAAAGAGTAGATAAAAACCACTCAATTGAGCACAAGATAAACCATAAAATAGTAGTTTATCAGTGGCTCTTGGTGGTTCACCGCAATGTTAGTGACAAAGGTAAGTGTCACTAACGTTGGCGACCAATTGCTCTCTCCACGTTAGCTTCCACGTTAACTAAGTTAACGTGGGAGTTAACGTGGCTTATGGAAGCTTGGCCAACGTTAGTGACAAAGGTGAATGTCACTAATATTGGCTTTCCTTTTGCTTCTTAACGTTAGAAGCCACGTTAACTAAGTTAGCGTGGCAACTAACGTGGCCAATTATGAGCTTGGTCCAACGTTAGTGACAAAGGGGAGTGTCACTAACGTTGGCCTTATTGTCTTCTTCCACGTTAGAGTTCACGTTAACTAAGTTAACGTGACTCTTAACGTGGGCTATGATGGCTTCGAGGGCGTTATTGGCGATTACTTTTCTCATTAACTTTGCAAGTTAGGTCCCATTCCACGTTAGAGGTCACGTTAGTTAGATTAACGTGGCTGCTAATGTGGTTCTTCCTTGCTTCTTTAGTCCTGAAATCAAGCAATAAAGTGCATCAAAGTTCTAATCCAAGTCATGGGAAATGCAGCATCCAATTTGTCATTAAATTCATGCAAAATCTTCATGAAATCATGTAAAGTGCACAATGTATGCTTGAATTAAGATGTAAGTGAATATCTACCCAAAAAGAGTTTATTTTCTAAGAAAATGCATGAAACTACCCTAATAACAGTAAAGAAAAGGTCAGTAAAACTGGCCAAAATGCCCTGGCATCAGTATTTTAATTTTATTCATGTTTTATTTTCTTTTCTAATTTCCTATTTTATCATTGGTGTTAAATGTTCTTCTTCAACTGTTGCACCTTTTCTTGCATTATGTTAGTGCTTCGTGACTTGTTTTACATTGATTGGGTAATTTTATTTAAGTCAATGCTAATCCTTTATGATACTTGTATTCCTTTTTGCATTGACATGAATTTATACTGTCTCTCATTACCTACTGTCTCTTCCCCATTGTTGCAATCTTTTTCACTACTGATATGCTATGTGCTTATACTGTTTTCTCACGTACATGTTGTAGCTACCATGTAATTGAGACCCTCATTATTTGGCATTAACCCACGCATACTTTACTTGTTTTCTTATCTTTATTTCTAGGTTACTTTTCTTCTTTTTCCTCTTCTTTCAGGATGCCACTGAGAAGGGAAGGGAAAAGTTTCTCAATAGGGTGACAGATAAGTCCATCTGCACAATCTTTGGAGAAAAGAATCAGTTGTAGTAGCCCGTCCACTTGCACTTCTTTGCATGCACCGAGGACGGTGCAATCTTTAAGTGTGGGGAGGTCGGTGCATGCTGAGATGTGCAGGTGGACGGGTCGTTCCAACTGATACTTTTCTTCAAGGATTGTGCAGATGGACTTGTTTGTCTTCCCTTTTAGAAGTTTCTCCCTTTTCCGTCTTCGGTGGCCAGCCTGAAAGAAGAGAAAAAGAAGAAAAGTAACCCAAAATATAGAAAATAAATAAAATATGGGTGTTAATGCCAAATGATAAGGGTCTCATTTACATGGAAGCTTCAACATGTACGTGAGAAAACAATAGAAGCCATGGCATGCCAGTGGTATAAAATTTGTATAGGAGATGAGTGTGGGTAATGGAAGTATCAATACAAGCTCATGTCAATGCAAATGGAGTGCAAGTAGCATAAAAGATTGGCATTGGCAGATAATTAATATCATCCCACAGTGTAAAACAAGTTACCAAAATAAATTCAAGAAAAGATGCAACAGTTGAATAAAAATTTTTTTTTAACACTAATAGAAAAATAAAAAATTCAGAAAAGAAAATAAAAATATGCACAAATTTAAAATGCAATGAATGAATATATGTAAATAAATTAAGTAAAATAAAATGGAGGTGAAAGAAAATAAGAAAGGAAGAAGAAAGAAATAAGAAAAGATAAGAAAAATAAGGATTAGAGAGAAAAGATAAGAAATTTGGCTGATCTGGATATTCTGTGCGCCGCTTGTGACGCGGTCGCATGAGTGACGCGGTCGCGTGGTGCGCGATAAGGTCAGGTGACGCGGACACGTGGGTCACGCGATCGCGTGGCCTGTTTTGTGCGATTGGCGCGAGTGCAGCCTCGCAGTCGCGCAACTCTCTGTTCAAAACTCTTTTTGCCAAAATTCTGGGTGACGCGATCGCGTGGGGCATGCGATCGCATGAATGGCCATCTTTTTAAAATGACGCGGCCGTGTGGGGCACGCGGTCGCGTGGTAGGGTTTTGGCTTCCAGCAGGAGTCCAGCCCAATTCCAGCTCAACTTTCGGCCATACACCTTGTTACGTCGAAATCCAGGTCCGCGTGGGGCATGCGGTCGCGTGGGAGGCCATTATTCCCATGTGACGCGGTCGCGTGGGGTGGTTTGTGCCATTGGCACGCCTCCAGTGCTGCTCCTGCGTAACTCTCTGTTCATATTAATATTGTCTCCCATTTCCTTGCGACGTGGACGCGTCGCTGATGCGGTCGCGTCGCGTGCTCGCTTTTTTTTTTTTAATCTGAAAAGATGCAGAATGCAGTGTTAATATGAATGTGATGCAAAACTCCAGGTTCAATATAATAAAATAAAACTCGAAAACAAATAAAATTAAATAAAAATGAAAAATGAACGATCATACCATGGTGGGTTGTCTCCCACCTAGCACTTTTAGTTAGAGTCCTTAAGTTGGACATTTGATAAGCTTCCTGTTATGGTGGCTTATGCTTGTATTCATCCAGGAATCTCCACCAATGTTTGTATCTCCAGTAACCTCCGGGATCCCAAACATTGCACCCGTCTTTTGGTTGAGCAATATTGTTTCCTCCGGGTGGTAAGCAGTCTGAATTCTCACGTAAGCAGCCAAACAACTTCCTAGACCCATTCAGTTGAGCTTTACACCAACCTTTGCATTTAAACTTTGAGCACACAACCATGTTGAATCTTGCTTGACAATTCTTATCACTGGCCATCTTCCTCTTACTCTTAATGCCACAAAGAGTTCTAAGTTGACCATCCATCTCCAGTAGCCCATATTCAAGTGGGATTAGAAAGCTATGGGATATGAACTTTACCCACTTGAATGTTGTGAAGGATGATGGCAACTTAGGGGGAGGGGTTTCCAACAACTTTGGCAAGGTAATTTCAAGCTCCACTCCCTTGTGCTCTTCTTTGACATCTTCTACCTCTTGATCAACCTCTACAAAATCTTCAACCATGATTTGCCTTGGAGGTTGTACGCTCTTCTCAACATCAACATCAAACACCGTGGAAGGAGGCTCTGTGACTGGACTTTCCAATGGAGGTACAACATCTCTTAAGTCCGCAAGCACTTCTTCCTTTCTAATAATTGCTGCTTTGTCCAGTTGTTTAAGTATAAAATCGTACTCATCCTCGATGTTTTTCTTTCTATGACAACTCCTTTCAACTATTCTTTCATCTTCAAGGGTCTCTCCTACCCTTACCCGTAGGGCCTCCTCTAGCTCTTTATGAAGTATGGATTCGCGAAGATGATTCCTTCTTTCCTGTTCCATATCAATAGCATAATTGGGATCATCTTGCTCTTGGATTGATGGATGTGGGTACTCTTCCATGGATGGTGGTGATGGGATGGAGAGATTATTCTGTGGTTGACAAGGAAGTGCACTAGAGCTTGAGGGTTGACTGTTGAAGGTATTCGGTGGTCAGATTTGGGTGAAGAGAGCTTGTATAGTAGAGTTTAGATCGGCAAGTGCTTTCTCCATGGAGGTTTGGGGTAGATAGGAGGGTTCATTTGGTTCATAAGGTGGTTGGTATGGTGGATGAGGGTTAGGGTCATATGGAGGTGAGTGGTGGAAAAGGGCTTGTGAGTATGGTGGTCCCAAGTTGTGTTGAGGAGGTTCATAGGCATATGATGGTGGTTGTTGATAGTCCATTGGAGGTGGTTGTTGCCATGAGGGTTGATTAAATCCTTGTGGCTCCTCCCATCTTTGATTGTTCCAACCCTGATGCCTGTTCTCATTGTAATTTCTTCTTCCTGCAACATAATTGTAACCAGACTCATAGCCAAAGAGGTGAGAGTTCATAGTAGCAAATAAAAAAATTAAAATAAATTTAAATTAAAAGGTTATTTAAATTTTGAATTTAAAAATTAAATTTTGAATTTGAATTTTAAATTTTGAAATTTGAATTTTAAAAATTTTTTTGAAATTTGAATATTATTTGAAATTTGAAATTTGAAATTTGAAAATTTTTAAATTTAAATTTTGAAAATTTTTTAATTTTAATTTTGAAATTTGATTTTTGAAATAAGATAAGATAAGATAAAAATTTTAAAAATAAAAATCTGAATTTTTTTTTTCGAAAAAAATTAATAAAAAATATTTTTGAATTTAATGTGGAAAGAGAAAAATAATAAAATGACACCAAATTTCAAATTTTTAGATCAAAACGAAGAAAACAACTAAGAACAGCTTAAAGGTCAAGATGAACACTAAGAATAAATTTTTGAAAAAAAAAATTTTTTTTAATAACTAAATAAAAACAAATAACCTCTTAATTTATGGAAAAGCAAAAATAAAAAATAAAAATAAAAACAAATAAACAAGCAAAAATCAAAAAAATATTTACAATAACCAATAATAAGGCACACGTTTGCAATTCCCCGGCAACGGCGCCATTTTGATGAGAGAACTTTTGCGTGGTCTAGAAATTTGCGGATAAATCCTCATTGCAAGTATAGTTTCTAAACCTTCAAAAGTCTTTTCATACAAACGTTTTGGGTGTCACAAGTAACAAACCCCTTTGAAATTGATAACCGAGTATTTAAACCTCGGGTCGTCTTCTAAAGGAATTGTAGGGAGGTATGTTCTTATTATTGGTTATGAGTTGTAAATTGGGGTTTATTAGGAGGTAAGGCGGGAATATATTGAATGACAAGTAAAATAAAATAATAACAATAAAATCTCTTGGCAAGGTATGGAGAACTGGAAGTCCTATCCTTATCAATTGCGATGAGAATTGGGTTTTAATCCCACTTTGTTAACCTCTAACTATGAAGGTAAATCAAGTGGATTAGTTAGCTTAATCCTCAGGTCCTAGTCAATTCCTATGGAAAGACTAGAGTTATTGGAGCAACTCCCAATTTTAACCACTGCTTTATTTGACAGCTCAAGCGTTACCAATAAATCAACCAAAGCCAAAAGGGAAAAATCTAAATTATTTAAATAAAGGAAAGCAATCATAGATCTGAAAATACCTCAAATTAGCACTAATAAATATATCAAATGTAACATGGAAGAGTTCATAAATTAAATTAGAAAAATAAATAAAAGGAACATTGAACCTGTGATCGCAAAAGATGAAATAATCATGAAGTGAAAAGAATCCTAATTCTAAATCCTAAGAGAGAGGAGAGAACCTCTCTCTATAAAAACTACATCTACTCCTAAAATTATGAATATGAAAACAGTCCAGAATTCGCTGGTTTCGAATTTTGCCACGCTGGTTTTTTCATCACTGCGACGCGGCTGCATGGATCACGCGGTCGCGTCATCTAGCATCAAGGAAACTATATCATATTATATATCAAATCAAAGCCCCGGATGTTAGCTTTCCAACGCAACTAGAACCGCGTCATTTGGACCTCTGTAGCTAAAGTTATAGCTGTTTGAGTGCGAAGAGGTCAGGCTGGACAGCTTAGCAATTTCTCCAACTTATTGTATTCCTTCCACTTTTGCATGCTTCCTTTCCATCCTCTGAGCCATTCCTGCCCTATAATCTCTGAAAACACTTAACACACATATCAAGGCATCTAATGGTAATAAGAGAGGATTAATATTAGCAAATATAAGTCCAAAGAAACATATTTTCAATCAAAGCACATAATTAGGAAGGCAAATGTAAAACCATGCAAATAGTATGAATAAGTGGGTAAAGAGTAGATAAAAACCACTCAATTGAGCACAAGATAAACCATAAAATAGTAGTTTATCAGTGGCTCTTGGTGGTTCACCCCAACGTTAGTGACAAAGGTAAGTGTCACTAATGTTGGCGACCAATTGCTCTCTCCACGTTAGCTTCCACGTTAACTAAGTTAACATGGGAGTTAACGTGGCTTATGGAAGCTTGGCCAACGTTAGTGAGAAAGGTGAATGTCACTAACGTTGGCTTCCCTTTTGCTTCTTAACGTTAGAAGCCACGTTAACTAAGTTACCGTGGCAACTAACGTGGCCAATTATGAGCTTGCTCCAACGTTAGTGACAAAGGGGAGTGTCACTAACGTTGGCCTTATTGTCTTGTTCCACGTTAGAGTTCACGTTAACTAAGTTAACGTGACTCTTAACGTGGGCTATGATGGCTTCGAGGGCATTATTGGCGATTACTTTTCTCATTAACTTTGCAAGTTAGCTCCCATTCCACGTTAGAGGTCACATTAGTTAGATTAACGTGGCTGCTAACGTGGTTCTTCCTTGCTTCTTTTGTCTTGAAATCAAGCAATAAAGTGCATCAAAGTTCTAATCCAAGTCATGGGAAATGCAGCATCAAATTTGTCATTAAATTCATCCAAAATCCTCATGAAATCATGTAAAGTGCACAAGGTATGCTTGAATCAAGATGTAAGTGAATATCTACCCAAAAAGAGCTTATTTTCTAAGAAAATGCATGAAACTACCCTAAAAACAGTAAAGAAAAGGTCAGTAAAACTGGCCAAAATGCCCTGGCATCAGTATTTTAATTTTATTCATGTTTTATTTTCTTTTCTAATTTCCTATTTTATCATTGGTGTTAAATGTTCTTCTTCAACTGTTACACCTTTTCTTGCATTATGTTAGTGCTTCGTGACTTGTTTTACATTGATTGGGTAATTTTATTTAAGTCAATGCTAATCCTTTATGATACTTGTATTCCTTTTTGCATTGACATGAATTTATACTGTCTCTCATTACCTACTGTCTCTTCCCCATTGTTGCAATCTTTTTCACTACTGATATGCTATGTGCTTATACTGTTTTCTCACGTACATGTTGTAGCTACCATGTAATTGAGACCCTCATTATTTGGCATTAACCCATGCATACTTTACTTGTTTTCTTATCTTTATTTCTGGGTTACTTTTCTTCTTTTTCCTCTTCTTTCAGGATGGCCACCGAGAAGGGAAGGGAAAAGTTTCTCAATGGGGCGACAGATAAGTCCATCTGCACAATCTTTGGAGAAAAGAATCAGTTGTAGTAGCCCGTCCACTTGCACTTCTTTGCATGCACCGAGGACGGTGCAATCTTTAAGTGTGGGGAGGTAGATACCGACTTCCGTGGGTTAGTTATTTCCTTCTCAACACCAATGTTTAATTTTCCTTGTTAAATTAGTTGTTGCATTTCCATGTTTGATTGCATGTTTGTTTGATTTTGTGCATATTTTACCACTACATGATTAAAGTAATAAATTTCTTTTCAAGACCCTTTTATAGTATTTCACTAATTTAAATTGAAAATTTGTGCTAAACTTGTTTGAAGACTGTAAATTGGAACATGAATTATAGCTAAGAACACACAACCAGTGAGATTTGAGCTTAATTACATGGTTACATTATTTAACCATAATATTTTATTCTTGTGTGTTTTCTTCTCTATGATTGTAATCTATATTTTGTTCTATTCTATATGTCCATTGTTTAGTGTATTTACATGCTTGCATATGATTGAGGCCATTATTTGTTATTAGCTCACTTATCCCAAATAGCCTACCCTTTGAATTACCTTTGTTTGCCACTTTGAGCCTTTTAATCCCCTTTTGTTCTATATTTTATCACATCACTAGCCTTAAGAGGAAAAATAATTAACCACTCCAAGTGAATCTTTGGTTAGCTTAAGATAGAGATTGTATATTAAGTAAGTGTGGGGAACTATGGGAACTTGGGTTGATGAAAGTGTGTTGTGTTTTATTGACCAAAGTATTGGGAATTTGGGTGCATACTCATATAAAACCAGAAAAATTAAAAACTCATATGCATTGATATGTTATGTTTGCTTTTATGATTCAAAAAAAAATTCAAATAATTAATTAAGTAAATAGATAAATAAGGGGACAAAATTACCCCAATGCTAAGTTTAATAAAAGATCAACGCAAATGTGGTGAAACTAAGGAAATATTTGGTACATGAGTTTGTGATACAAAAGTGAGAATTATGGGTAGCTAGGCATGATCTTATAAGTGTATAGAGTGTGTGTGTGTGTTAGGCGAAAGTTTAGGTTAATCAAAGATTCATATTATAGCTCACTTGGCCATATATATACCCTCACCCTTACCTTAGCCCCATTACAACCTCGAAAAGACCTTATGATGTTTGCATTGGTATACTAAATTTTTGTTGATTGGTTACATGAAGAACAAAGTCTAGAAAGCTTGACTAGAGAAGAGTAGAGTGATTAACCCTAGACACTTGAGAGATTAGAGTGCATATACACTACCAGTAAAGGTTTAATGCTTGATTTTATGTTCCCTGCTTTCATGAGCTACCTTCTTACAAGTTTACTTGTCTTTTATTGTATGATTTGAATTAGTGGAATCTGATTTATGTTTGTCTTGAAGAACTTGTTTACTTTTAACCAAGTAGGTAGAAGTATTTTTACATTTTGTTGCATTCACATAGATAGGTTGTATTTCATAAGTTTTACCAGTCCTCTTCACTCCTTTATAGTTTCTCTTGAGCTTAGCATGAGGACATGCTAATGTTTAAGTGTGGGGAGATTGATAAACCACTATTTTATGGTTTATCTTGTGCTCAATTGAGTGGTTTTTATCAAGTCTTTGCAAACTTATTCATACTAATTGCATGGTTTTACGTTTTCCTTCCTAATTTTGTGCTATGATTGAAAACATGCTTCTTTGGCCTTAAATTACTAATTTTAATCCTATCTTATTACAATTTGATGCCTTGATATGTGTGTTAAGTGATTTCAGGGTTTATAAGGCAGGAATGGCTTAGAGGATGGAAAGGAAGCATGCAAAAGTGGAAGGAATACAAGAAATTGTAGGAATTGTTAAGCTGTCTATCCTGACCTCTTCATACTTAACTGACCATAACTTGAGCTACAGAGATCCAAATGAGGCGGTTCCAGTTGTGTTGGATAGCTAACATTTGGAGCTTCGAAATGATATATAATTTACCATAGTTGCCATGTTGTTAGGCAATACGCACGCGTAGATCACGTGTACGCGTGACCTGGCGAAAGTTGAATCCACGCGTACGCATGGACGATGCGTACGTGTGACAGAGCCACGTGCTGGACGCATCAGAAAATGCTGGGGGCGATTTCTGGGCTGTTTTTGACCCAAATTTTAGCCCAGAAAACATAGATTAAAAGCTTCAGAGTGGGGAATCAATAATTAATTCACAACTTTCATTTACATAATTTAGGGTTTTAGATGTAGTTTCTAGAGAGAGAGGCTCTCTCCTCTCTCTAGGTTTTAGGATTTCTCTTAGTTTTAGGTTTATTTCCTCTCAATTTCAGGTTCAATGTTCCTTTAATTTAGTTTCTCTTCTACTTTTATTAGTTCTAGAACTTTAGCTTATCTATTTCTCTTGTTGGTTTACTTATTTCCCCAATTTGGTTTATGAATCTTTCATGTTAGATTTGATTTTATATTTAATGCAATTTGAGGTATTTTATGTTTATTTCTCTTGCTTTAATCATTATCATTAATGCTTGCAATTGATGGTTTTAGATTTTACATTCCCTATTACTTTTCTATTTTTTTATGTTATGCCTTCCAAGTGTTTGTTAGAATGCTTGGGAGGGTTTTAAGTTAGTTTTCTATGTTTTTGGCTTTGGTTGAGTAATTAGAGACTCTTGAGTTATCAAACTCTTTTGTTGATTGATAATTGAAAGTTGCTAGTTGATTTGGATCTTTCTAAAGCTAGTCTTTCCTTAGGAGTTGACTAGGACTTGAGGAATCATATTGATTAGTCCACTTGACTTTCCTTTATTCGGTAAGGGTTAACTAAGTGGGAGCAATGAACAATTTCCATCACAATTGATAAGGATAACTAGGATAGGACGTCTAATTTTCATACCTTGCCAAGAGCTTTTCTTAGTTATTAATTTAATTTCTTGCCATTTTATTTCCCTGTTCAACCTTTCAAAAACCCAAAAAGATACTATCTCATAACCAATAATAACTACACTTTTCTGCAATTCCTTGAGAGATGACCCGAGGTTTAAATACTTCGGTTATTAATTTTATTGGGTTTGTTACTTGTGACAACCAAAATTTTTGTATGAAAGGATTCTTTGTGGTTTAGAAGCTATACTTGCAACGAGAATTTATTGTGAAATTCTTTACCACACAAAAATCCGTTCGTCAAGTAGTCCAACAAGCCCGTTCTTGAAGCTTATTCTATTTTTAGGTGCGACATCGTTGAAGATCAAGTGATTGAGGATGGCAAGGAGCAAGAAGAGGAGGATGTTGCCAAGAAGTCAAATTCAAAGGATCACATTCAACTCAAGAATGCTAAGGAGTTGGAGATTTTCCTCCTTGGTGAAGTTTCCAAGTGACCAATGAAGCCATGCAAGTCCAACTTATGACTCTAAACCAAAATGCTTGGTGGGAGATACCCTACCATGGTAACATTGTTCAAATTTTATCTCTTGTTTATAGCCCTTTTGAATTATTTGCTTTCTTGTGATATGATGATTAGCTTAAGTTTGGTTTGATGATTTTGAGTTGAATAAGTTAAATTACTTGTGGACTATGAAATTGTGCTTGTTTGAATGATTTAGCGTTGGTATGTTGATATACTAAGGGTAGGAACCGTAGTTTTGAAGAGAAAATAATTTTCTGAAACAGGGCATCTGTGCGTACGCACCAAGCTGTGCGTGCGCACAAAACTGTGTTTTTTGCCACCTGTGCGGTTGCACTAACTTGTGCGTCCACACACGACTTAACATGTACTCTGGTCGCAGCCCCAGCACAGCTTGTGCGTTCGCGCTGCCCTGTTTTCTCTGATCTCTACGTGCGCATAGCTGCGTGCGAACTCACACGTCCCCTCTCATACTTCATCTGTGCAGCCGCATAGACGTGTGCGCCCGCACACCAATTGTAGACCCCTCTGGTGGGAGCGAGGGAACAGCTTGAGCGCGTGCTCAACCTCCCCCATTTTTGGCCTCTGTGTGTGCACACGGACCTGTGTGCGCACGCACACATGAGTCTATCCTTAAGTAGTTCAAAAAAAAAAAGAGAGAGAGCCTGTCTGTGCGGTCGCACGTCTTTGTGCGTCCGCACATCTTTATGCAACCTCTCTGGTTGTAGCTTCGCACCCCTTCTAAGTTTTCGTCTCTGTGCGTCCGCACAGGCCCCTGTGCGCCCACACACATCGCGTTTTGGGCGTTAACAGGGCAACCTGCCCTGTTGAGAGGTAGCTCCTCTCTTTTCTTCTTTTCTGCCCAGCTCCGCCGGTCGCTGCCGCTGGGCACCGCCGCTGTCAGTCCACCGCCGGCGACCTTTCTCTCTTTCTTACTCTTACTTCTCTTCTCTTTTCTTTCCTTCTTTCTTTTCTTTCTCTTTTCTCTATTCACCACCGGTGAGTTTTCTCTTCCGGTGCTTCTTTTTTCGGCGAACCCAAATGCCGTGATTTCACAGTGGCTATAAGGAGTACCATTGTTCCTCCCTAGTTCTTATCCTTTTCAAACTCTATATCTCAGGATCTTGTTTTTCCTTTCTATTTATGTTAATATTTTTGCAATTGCTCTCATTTCTTTTTATGTTGCTTAGATTTAATTCGTTGCTTTCTTTGTTGTTTCTTTGTATTGCAAAGTGTGTTACTTGATTGTTGGGTTGGTTATGATCAAATTTGAGCTTAATTGTGATGAACTTGCACATTACATACCACATGTTCGAAAAAATGCCTCAATGAACATTTTGTTTGATTCATATGACTTGGCCATCATATGTGTTCAATTTATCTCTTGTTAGGCATATTATATGAATTGTGCAACTTCTGTTATGACTTTTGATGGTAATTAAGTGAATTCACCAATGCATTTCCTTGATTGTCGATGCGCAATTTTGGTTGCAAATGCATTGTGTTGTATAAGACTCAATTGACATTGTTCATCTTGGAATTTAAATTGAGTAACCACTCTACAAATGTTCAACTTTTAATGATGTCTTGATCAAACATATTTTGGCTTCTAATTAAGAATATTTTATGTGTGATTACCACTTCTTGAGGATGAACAATTGACAATTCCCTTTTGGTGCTTTCTTGAAGTCGTTTGCATTTCTCTGTTTTATATTTGCAACTTGAGCAATAAGTCGTAAAGCTTTGAACTGTGAATTGCCTTAAGGGTGTGATTGCCGTGATATCCGGCCGGTGTGTGTGTTCCAACCGCGTGCATCATTGGAATATACACACCGTATTTTTTGTAAATCACACTATTTCTATAAGCTCTTTTAACCTTGTTAGTGATTCTTCAATGATTTTACTTTATTGTTGCCCTATGATCTCGGAGTTCTTTTATTCGTATTTTCAGGATGAGGAAGAAAGGTAAGGCACCGGTTACTTCGCCGGTTGAGCAAACTACCGCTGGCTCTCCTGATATTTGGTGGGATCGCCAAGGGGATAGACCGAATACCTTGGTTAACCGAAGAGCCGACTCTCAATACAAGGCTATTGAGAAGCGTACAATCCATTGGGAGCGGCCGTTGAAGGTTCCAAGCCAATACAAGGCAACTATTCACCAAAAGATTGCCTCGCTTCATTGGGATTTTCTCGAGCGAGAACCCATTTAAGTCAATGAGACTATGGTGTGGGAATTTTATGCGAACTACGAAGCTTGGGAAGCAAAGTCAGTCTTCTTCCAGGGAAAGATGTTGGATACATCCAATCAAGCTCTAGAAGCTATTCTAAACATCCCCCACATTCCACTAGAGAAGGATGAATATTCCAAGATAAAAGTGGATGTCTTTAAAGGAAGAGTATCTCTGACTCCCATTCTTGAGAGAATAGGCCGTCCTGGTGCATCTTGGGAGTATAGCAAAGGGAGGAATTCTATTCCCACTAGTATTGCATACTCTGATTTGAATGCTGAAGCTCGTATATGGCATCAGATTGTGGCGGACTACATCATCCCGAGCACCCACACTACCCATGTGAGATTTAGAATTAATTTGCTACTTTGGGCTATTATGCAAGGGAAGCATATAGCCATCTTGCGTTTATTGCACAAATTGATGTGGAAATTGGTTGAGAAGAAGAATATCAGCATTCCATTTCCGTCGATGGTGATGCGCTTAGTAAACGCAGCAGGGGTAGAGAGGCGACCAATGGACATTATGTTCCGAGTTCCTAGAGGCAACAAGTTCATTCCGAGGGGTGATTTAGAAAGATCAACAAACATTACACCCTCCGAGAGGAAGACACCCACAGCACCACCATCAACTCTACCAACTTCATCAACTGCTTTACCCTTTCTCCGACCTCTTCCGGATCTATTCCAAGACATCTTGCACGATATCCACCACATGGAGCATTTGGAGCACAAACATTTTGAGTGGATAGCGGCAAAGCTAGAAGGAAGAGACCCCAGCTCGATTCCTAGAGCTTCATCCGAGCTAGCTGGGGAGGAGCATGATGCAGTTGACCATCCCACTTCTGAGTCCACCAGCTGAAGGTGGCCCCTCTTCATCCTCCCGGATCGTGAGCATGCACGGAGGATCGTGCACAAATTAAGTGTAGAGGAGGATCGATGACTTCAGGGGGGTAAAAATATCTCCCTTAAAGACACTTTGCAATGTTGATTGTAGTACTTTTTCTTTATTTTGAGTAGCTTTATTTCTATTGCATCTTGTTTGGTCTGTTATAAATATTTCTTTATCGTTTATGAATACTTAGTAGTTAATATTTGCATGTTACATGATAGAATGAATAAGTGGTGAAACACCAAGGAATTTCCATGAAACTTTTTCTAGGGGCATACCATTGATTGAATTGAAGAAAAATTATGTTTACCAACTTGCTTGGAGTATTTTGTTCGTAGAACATGGAAACGAGCTAGAACAACATACCTTGTGAGATTTGAGCTTTAATAGATGGTTGCACTTTTCAGCCATAATGTTGTTTCTATGTGTGATTATACTCCTTTTTTATTGTGATCATTGATTTGCATGATTCTTTATGTCCTGTATTTGTGTTTGGATGCATTTAGCATGATTGAGGCCATCTTTGATGATAAACTCACTAACCTATATGGCCAACCCTTGCATTCACCTTTTGTGAACCCCTTTGAGCCTATGAATCCCCTTTTGTTCTGATGATAGCACATTACTCCCCTTAAGCGGAAAACCATTGATGTCCCTGAATTACTCTTTGATTAGCTTGGGTGGATTAGTGTGTAAATTCTAAGTGTGGGAGAATTTTGGGAAGCATTGGTGATAGAGGCATGAACTCTTTGTGAAAAATTTTTAAGCAATTAGGTATTGTTCATGAATTTCATTAATTAAAACATATGTATTCATAGTTTAAATATAAAAAAAACTTATGCATAACAAAATATGAAATAAAAGAGTAAATAAATGATGCATATGCCATGTTTAAAAAGGAAATGCATGAGTGAAGTGAGATAGAAAAAAGAAAATGGGTAGAAAGGTTGTATCGTTATGTGTACATAGGTGATGTAGGATTATGTGGACACTCAAGTTAATCAAGGAACTAATTATTTAAGTCCACTTAACCATAATTCATCCTACCTAAAACCTAGCCCCATTACATCTCTCTAAAGACCTCATGATACTTGTTATTCATGCATTAAATACTAGTTGATTGTTAGATGACTTGCAAATCTTTGAAAAGCATGAAAAAAAGGAGAATTGAGTGGTTAAACCCTAAATATTGAGCGAATTGAGTGGATACACATTCGGTGAGGGGTTCGATCGCTCAATTCTATGTTCTTACGCCTCATATTGCATCTTCTTGCAAGTTGATTAATTGGATAGTTTTGATAACTTCAATTCAATTCTTTGGACATTGATCTTAGTGCGTGAACTATTTGCATTGGCCCTAAAGTTTTCTTGTGATGGATTGGAATTTCATGGTTTGTTTCTACCAACTCTCAACATAGTACATATTGGTGATTTGACTTAGGATAGTTTCATGCATTTAAGTAGTATATAGCATAAGTCATTTTTCCTTTCATATATCTCATTTGTGTGTGTTTAGCATGAGGACATGCTAGTGTTTAAGTGTGGGGGAATTGATGAATCCATATTTGATGATAATTTTTGGTTAGAATTGAATGGATTTTCATCATATAAAACTTGCACTTATTCCCTTGAATAGCATGCTTTTGAACTTCCCTCCCAAATTACGCTTGATTATGAAAATATGCTCTTTTGTGCCTAATTTAATCTATTTTATTCCATTTGCCTTCCATTCAATGCCTTGATGTTGTTTGTGAGTGATTTCAGGTGTATAAGGTAGGAATGGGTTGGAGAAAATGGAAGAAGAGCATGCAATGTGGAGGAAACATGAAGAATCAAAGGAGATGAGTTCAGAGACGTGTGTGTGCGCACGGCTGCTTGTGCGTACGCACAGCTGCCCAATCAGAGCGCGTGGATTACTTCGAGTGCATCGCGCGTCCATTCAAGCATCGCCTAGTGTGCGTGCGCACGGCTACTTGTGCATACGCACAAGACGGGATTTTTTGCAAGGTGTGCGGACGCACGCATCTGTGCATCTGCACAGGTGTCCGCACATGGCTTCATCAAAAGAGCATGTGAATCGCGATTTGGGGGCTTTGGAGGCCCATTTCTGAAGTCTTCTAGCTTATATTGGAGGGGAAATGAGGGACATAGCATAGTATATCATTAGTATAGTTTAAGAGTAGTAGTAGTAGGAAGCTTTTAGTTTAGCTTTTCACTAAGTTTTTCATCATCTCTATTAGGATTTATATTAGGGTTTTACATTCAAGTGCCATTTTCATTTTTGATCTTGGATTTTGCTAGCTTTCATTGTAAGTATTCTCTTGTTATTACTCTTTATAGTTACATTGTCATTACTCTTTCTTCTAATTCAAGTTATAGTTCAATTTTGCTTCTCTCTTGTAATTTCAATTTCTTGTTGATGAATTTGATGTTTGATGTTTGTTTCATTCTTTCTTGTGTTATTCTTGTTGATTGAGATCAATTGTCGCTTTTAGTTTCAAGCCTTTTCTCATTTTCTCCATGTTTAAGGTTTTTGCCCACCAAGTGTTTGACAAAATGTCAAACATGGTTCTAGGCTAATTTTTTTGTTCTTGGCTTGGGTAAAGTGAGAAATTGGGTTTCTAGAGTTGGAATGTCCAACATTTAGTTTCAATTCTTGGATTGTTAATTTTTCTTGTTCCCACTAACACTAATTTGTTGCTAAGGCAATTAGCAAGCAATTTAGGATTTGTGGGTTGAGAACACTTATGCTCATTTAACTTACTTTGCGATGTGAGGGTTGATCAAGTGAGATTAATCCATCCTAATTGTCATAGTTGTGGTTCCAGCAAGGAAAGGACCCTTACCTCACTCCAAGCCAAGACTCTTTTTATGCTTTCAATCTTTCATACACTTCTATGTTAATCTCTTTTATACTTGTTTATACCACATAGTCGGTTCTTTAATTTCTTCCTTAGTTCAATCATTATAATTTTGCATCTTCTATTATTGCTTTATATGTTCATTTCTTCATTGACAACCCCTTGATCACTACAACCGGATTTGCACACTCATTGTTCTAAAGTACTCCTTGGGAGACGACTCGGGAGTCAAATACTCTCGATTTTGAATTAGTTTTGAATTGTGACACATCTTGTGAGTTTCCAATTCGATTGATGGCCAACTTATTGGGTTAGGACTACACTTACAACGCCAATTCTATTTTGGATAATCAAGTTCCTAACCCGTGCATTTGGGCCTTCCGTATCAATAAGATATGATTTTGAAAAAGATAAGATATTTTGAAAAAGATATGATTTTTTTTTTGGAAAAAATTTGATTTTTGAAAACTTGACAAGTAAGATATAATAAGATAAAAATTTGAAATCATAATCTGAATTTTATTTTAAAAATTTCGAAATTTGGTTAAAATTAAGTTAGAAAAGATATTTTTTTTTATTTTTGAATTTTTTTTATGAAAGAGAAAAACACACAAACGATACAAGACTTAAAATTTTTAGCTCTAGCACCCTTGTTTTTCGAAAATTTTTGGAGGGAAACCCCAAGGGACAACAAACTTAAAAATTTTAAGATCAAAATACACACAAGACTCAAGAACACTTTGAAGACTCACAAGAACATAAAGAACAACATTTAAAGACTCAAAGAACACAAGAACATAACAAGAACACCAAACTTAAAATTTTTATAAAACTAAAACAAAATTTTTGAAAAACACAAGAGAGTAAACAAGAAAATACCAAACTTAAAAACTTGACACAAGATTTAAACAAAGAAAATATTTTTGAAAATTTTTTAGAAAGAAAGACTCATAAAAATCGAAAAACACAACAAGAACAAAAACAAAAGATTCAAACAAAGAACAAAGATTAATAAAAATATTTTTGAAAAAGTTTTTTGGAAATTTTTGAAAATTAGTGAGGAAGAAAATAAAAATCAAAGACTCAATAAGAACACAAACAAAGAGACTCAAATAAAATCAAAGATCAAACAAAGAAAAGAAAAATATTTTTGAAAAGGTTTTTAGATTTTTTAGAAAATTATGAACAAGAAGAAAATCAAAATCATGGAATTAACAAAAATAAAAATTACCTGATCTTGGGAGCAAGACAATCTGGCAGTTTGTCCAAACTCAACAATCCCTAACAACGGCGCCAAAAACTTGGTGCGCGTGTACGCAAAACCCACACTATTTCGTACAGCAGCAGTACCAGCAAGTGCACTGGGTCGTCCAAGTAATACCGGAGTGAGTCAGGGTCGATCCCTTGAGGATTGTGGTTTGAAGCAAGCTATGGTTATCTTGCAGGACTTAGTCAGGCAGATCAGAAGGTTGATGGATTAAAGGAAACTATTCATAATTTAACTTGTAAATAAAATCAGTTGGATTGAGACAAGGGCAATCAGTAATAGGAATATAGTTGAGGATTGGAGTTGCTTTGTCTTTCTGAATTAACTCTGGTAATACTGTCTTCTTTGCTTGTGAGTGATTTCTTCAATGGCAGGCTGTATGTGATTGACACTGGTTTGAGCAGCTGCCAACACTCCTCCGGATCTGAACCCCAGCTTTAGTGTGGATCCATCTCTACTTGAGGGTGAAGTTCCTGCAGGCTATTCTCCTTAATGATCCTACTCAAAATGCCACAGACAAGGTCGGATCCTCCGGATCAGAGAATGCTGCCTCTTTGGGTTCTAACCTCTACCACAGAGACCATAATCTTCCCGGAAATCGGCTGAACTGATGTCTCAAGAAGTCCCCAACGAAGTTGTGGATTAGCCATCTGAGAGATGTATATTCAAGCTATTGGTCGTCCTTGTCTGGTGAAAGATGCATTCTGACCCAAGTAGACGTGGGTGTTTGTCAGGCACGTTCATCTTAATGTGATGAACAGAGCTAATTGGTTAGATCATCCTATTCACCACGATGAAGTACGAATATACATCTTAGAATTAATCAAACACGGATCGAAGAAGAAATAGTAATACTTTTATTAATTTATAGGACTCAGCAGGGCTCCTCCCCCAACCTTGGAGGTTTAGAAACTCATACTGAAGTAAAAACAATGGAAAAACGAAAATATGGCAGACCTCCATCAGCGGGAGGTGTAAAAGGTTCTAAAGTCTCCAAAAACCACGAATTACATAAATTTAATCCCTTAAATACTAAACAAATAACTAGTAAGGCTAAAACAATCTATTTAGTGTTAAAATCCACTTATGGGGCCCACTTGGTGAGTGTTTGGGCTGAGATTTTATGAGATCCATGTGCCATGAGGTCTTTGGGGCGTGGAACACTAGTTAGGGAGTCCTCTTTGGGCCTTTGGATGTTGGGCTCTGCTCTTTGGGCGCTGGACTCTTGGAAGGGGGCAGGAAGCTGGCGTTGGATGCCAGTTTTGGGCCTTCTAATCCGAAGAAAAGTATGGACTATTATATATTGGTAGAAAGTTCTAGACTTTTGTAGCTCCAGAAAAGCTATTCCGAGTGCAGGCATGTCAGATCTGGACAGCATGTGCAGTGCTTTCTCTATCTCTGAATCAGACTTCTGCTCCACCTCCTCAATTTCAGCCAGAAAATACCTGAAATTGCCCAAAAACACAAAAAAATCATAGTAGAATCCAAAAGTGTGAATTTAACACTAAAACCAATAAAAACTCAATAAAAACTAAACAAAAACTATATGAAAATGATGTCAAAAAGCGTATAAAATATCCGCTTATCAGACTACATGTCCAAATATTGATACCCAACTAATAAAATATGCAAAGCACATAAATTTTGGTTTCTAACACATAATTTTGGTGTATAGCACAAAAATTTTAATGTACAACCTAAAAAGTTTTAAAGAATGGTAAGAGAAATTGACTCCGCAATATTCACACAGATAAACCGGCAAGTGCACCGAGTTGTCCAAGTAATACCTCAGGTGAGTGAGGGTCGAATCCCACGGAGATTGTCGGATTGAGCAAGCAATGGCTACCTTGTAGATCTTAGTCAGGGGATTAGAAAAGAGGGTTGTTGTGAAAAGCGCATAAAAGCAGAATAAATAAAGTGTTACTGGATAGGTGTGAAATCAGTGATATGAGAACGGTTGAGGCTTCAGAGATGGTTCTTCTTTCTGGATCAACTTTTTTCACTATCTACTTCAACTTCTGATGATTCATTGCATGACAAGCTGTAGGTGATTAATGCCAAAGTCAGTGGTCATTGATCTCTTCTGCTTCAGATCAAACGCCGGTGTTAATAGTCATTGATGAGCGGATAATTTATATGCTTTTTGGCATTGTTTTTAGGTAGTTTTTAGTATATTTTAGTTAGTTTTTATTATATTTTTATTAGTTTTTAAATAAAAATCACATTTCTGGACTTTACTATGAGTTTGTGTGTTTGTCTGTGATTTCAGGTATTTTCTGGCTGAAATTGAGGGACCCGAGCAAAAATCAAATTCAGAGGCTGAAAAAGGACTGCAGATGCTGTTGGATTCTGACCTCCCTGCACTCGAAGTAGATTTTTTGGAGCTGCAGAAGCCCAATTGGTGCGCTCTCAATTGGGTTAGAAAATAGACATCTTGGGCTTTCCATCAATATATAATAGTCAATACTTTGCCCGAGATTTGATGGCCCAAACTGGCGTTCCAAGTCAGCATAAAATTTCTGGCGTCAAAACACCAGAACTGGCATAAAAGCTGGAGTTAAACGTCCAAACTGGCACAAAAGATGGCGTTTAACTCCAAGAGAAGCCTATGCACATGGAAGCTTCAATGCTCAGCCCAAGCACACACCAAGTGGGCCCCGAAAGTGGATTTCTGCATCATTTACTCATTTCTGTAAACCCTAGGCTACTAGTTCTCTATAAAATAGGACATTTTGCTATTGTATTTTCAACTTGCAATCAATCTTTTAATTATGCTTTGATGATTGAACCCTCTCTGGGAGGCTGGCCATTCGGCCATGCCTAGACCTTCTTTTATTTATGTATTTTCAACGGTGGAGTTTCTACACACCATAGATTAAGGTGTGGAGCTCTACTGTTCCTCATGAATTAATGCGAAGTAATTGTTTTTCTATTCAACTCAAGCCTATTTCTTCTCTAAGATATTCATTCGTACTCAAGAACATGATGAATGTGATGATTATCTGACACTCATCACCATTCTCACCTATGAACGCGTGCCTGACAACCACTTCCGTTCTACATGCAAACAAGCTTGAATGTGTATCTCTTGGGTTTCTAATCTAAGATTAAAACCTTCGTGGTATAGGCTAGAATTATTGGCGGCCATTCCTGAGATCCGGAAAGTCTAAACCTTGTCTGTGGTATTCCGAGTAGGATCTGGAAAGGGATGACTGTGACGAGCTTCAAACTCCCGAGTGTTGGGCGTAGTGACAGATGCAAAAGGATCAATGGATCCTACTCCAACATGTTCGAGTACCGACAGATGATTAGCCGTGCGGTGACAGCGCATTTGGACCATTTTCACTGAGAGGACGGGGGTAGCCATTGACAACGGTGAAACCCAACATACAGCTTGCCATGGAAAGGAATATGAATGATTGGATGAAGACAATAGGAAAGCAGAAGTTCAGGAGGAACAAAGCATCTTCATACGCTTATCTAAAATTCTCACCAATGAATTAAATAAGTATCTCTATCTTATTTTATAATTTATTCATCTTTTAATTATCAATTCTCCATAACCATTTGAATCCGCCTGACTGCAATTTACAAGATGACCATAGCTTGCTTCAAACCGACAATCTCTGTGGGATCGACCCTTACTCACGTAAGGTTTATTACTTGGACGACCCAGTGCCCTTGCTGGTTAGTTGTGCGGAATTGTGAAAAAGAGTTGAGATTACAATTGTGCGTACCAAGTTGTTGGCGCCATTGATGATCATAATTTCGTGCACCAAGTTTTTGGCGCCGTTGCCGGGGATTGTTCGAGTTTGGACAACTGACGGTTCATCTTGTTGCTTAGATTATGTAACTTTATTTTATTTTTATTCTTCAGAATTTTTAAGAATGAATTCTAGAGTTTTAGATGATGTTTTTATCATCACAAAAGCTGATTGATTCTCATCAATTTGGCTGTTGTATGTAATGTCCTGCTAAAGCTTAGCTAGCCATGTCTAATCTTTTTAGACTGAAGCTTTAGACTAACATTGCATGATTCCTGGAATTCTTATTAAGAATTTTGAAATCTTTATTTTCTTTTCCAAATAATTTTTGAAAAATTACAAAAAAATTTATAAAATCATAAAAACCAAAAATAATTTATGTTTCTTGTTTGAGTCTAGTATCAATTTTTAAGTTTGGGGTCCTGCATGTTTTATTTAATTTCTTGCAATTTTCGAATATATGCATTATGTTCTTCATTAATCTTCAAGTTGTTCTTGATGATTTCCTTGCTCTGATCTTTGAATTCTCTTGTTCTGTGTGTTTTGTTGTTTTTTATATGCATTCTCAATTTGTCAATGTCTCTAATATAAAAATTTCTAAGTTTGGTGTCTTGCATGCATTGTTTATTTGATCTTAGTTTTCCATGATTAGTTGCATTTTTATTGTTTGTCATCATTGAAAAATTCAAAATTTTTTTTTCAAATTATGTCTTTTCAAGTCAATAATACAGATAATTAAAGATTCAGAACATGCAGCAGAGGAATTACACAGAAAAAGCTGGGCGTTCAAAACGCCCAGTAAGGAAGGAAAACTAGCATTTAAACGCCAGCCAGGGTACCTGGCTGGGCGTTAAATGCCCAAAAGGGTAGTATTTTGGGTGTTAAACACCAGAATGGATACCATTCTGGGCGTTTAACGCCAGGATGGCACAAGAGGGAAGATTTTGTTTTCAATTCAAATCTTTTTCAAATTTTCATAATTTTTCAAAATCAAATCCTTTTCAGATCATATCTTTTCAATCATATCTTTTCAAAATCAAATCCTTTCCATTTTTTAGTATTTTCGAAAATCCTTGCTACAATTAATGATTTAATTCAAAATTTTCAAGTTGTTACTTGCCTATTAAGAAATGATCAAATTTTAAATTCTAGAATCATGTCTTTTAATTTCTTGTTAGTCAAGTAATCAACTTTAATTTTAAAAAATTTCTTTTAAATTGATTTTCAATCATATCTTCTCAAACATATCTTTTTCAAAATAATTTTCAATCATATCTTTTTTTCTGATTTCAAAATCTTTTTCAAAATCACTTAACTACTTTCTCAATTTTAATTTTCGAAAATCATCAATCAATTTTTTTCAAAATTTCTTTTAATTATTTCAAAATCTTTCAAAATTTATTTTCAAAAATTCTTTTCCCCCTTCTTTACATCCTTCTATTTAAGGGACTAACTGTTCCGAGGGTTACCTGAAACTGTAGGCCGATCTTGGATGAGATCCTCTGTACTGGTCGGAGATGATATGTCCGACTGGCTGGTGGCGGCCGGAGCTGTTGTGTCTGACTTGTTGGACTGGTCACTGGAGGGTGGGGGTACCTGCAAGAGACTCCGATGCTTAAGTTAGCATGGGTATTAAGCAGGTTTATTGTAGAATCAGAGTATGAGTTATACCTGGGTGCTCCAGTGTATTTATAATGGTTGTAGAGTGACCTTTCTAGATAAGATAAGTTAGTTATCTTATCCTATCTTATCTTATCTTTGGGTGAGGCCAGCTTATCTTCAACGGAACCACGCTTCTTTCTGTAGGCTTGGGCTGCCTTTGGATTGGGCTGTGTTCCTTTGTTTGGGCCTTCTTGGGCCTTCCTGTCGATTTGGCCGATCTCTTTTGTAAAGAGGTCGGATAGTCTGACCTGAAGAGGTCGGTCGCTTTGTCTCCAATCATCCCAGGTCGGATAGCTCGACCTAGGGTATGAACAGTGCCCCTGCTTGAGCTCAGTCTTTTTGTTGAGGTCGAGTCTTTGACTTCGGTCCTTCTAGTGAAGCCGAACTCAAGCATTTTGTCGATTCCTTTCTTTGTAGAGCCCTTTTTGAATGTGGAACATTTTCCTTTAAAAGCACGCACTTTTATATCAGCGCTTTGGGAACGTGCGAGGGTTTAATGCCCTCATTAATCGACTTCAAATGCCCCATTTCCTTTGGTTTGAATTTTGCCATCAGAAACAGTTTCTCTTCTTCATTCTTCTTCGTAACTTCTCCCTTTACTCTATTGCTTTCTGTTTCTTGCCTAGAGTTCATAGTTCTTTCCTGCGACGCCTGCTCTGCCACTGCTTTCGTGGAAGAAAGGTGATTCTGGATTTCTCTTTCCGTTCTTCAAATTTTTCTATTTCGCGGGGTAGCTCTGTCATTTCTGCTCTTCGGCTTTCTTTTGAGGTTTTTCTTCTATTTTCCAGGTTCGATTTTTCTTCCTCTGTCACTTTTTATGTCTGATTTTGAGAAAGTTTGGATCTTTTCTACTTTTTTACCGTGCCTAATTGTTGCGTGTTCTGGAATGATGATTTTGTTTGATTCTGAAAAAAGGTTTGTGTCTTTGACGATTTCCGCTTGGCCTGTCTGATGTTGGTGATGCTTTTTGCTGATATACTGTAGAAAGATAGTGGCTTGGATGACTTTTGTGTTTTTACTTCCTTTGTTTCATTTGAAACCTTTCTTTTCTTGTTTGATGAATGCTGGGACGTAGGCTGTAGGAATTTCTTGAAACCTTGCTTTGTTTCTGCCTCCAAAGGATGCCCCAGGACTTTGGTTTGAGTCTTGGGGTTTTCCTTTTCTGCTTGTTCGCCTATGTCATTTTAGTCGAGTTGTTTTGCCCCTTGTTCGAGATGTTTTTTAGTAATCCAATCTTCTTTTCTTATTTGTAGGATTAGTCGGCGTCATGTCTTCTCGCAATAACATTGTAGAGGTGTCTTCCAAAGTTCCCGAGGGGATGTCCGATTGGCTGGACTCCCTTGTCTTAATGTGTGTCTCTGTCGTGGATGCTAAATTTTGTGTAGAGCTGAGGAAACATCATAGGATTTGTGGTAGCAATGCTCGGGAGAGGGATTATGAGCTTGTAGCTCCTGACTCTGATGAGAGGGCTTATTTTCCTACTTTTGTCGAGGGGGAACGTCCATTCTTCTATGCCTATGAATATTTCTTCAGCCAGTTGGACGTTACTTTTCCTTTTACTGCTTCGAGACCGACTTGTTGTGGTCATGTAATATTGCTCCATCCCAGCTTCATCCAAATTCCTGGGATTTTATCAAAATATTTCAACTGCTTTGCCAAGAGTTAGGCGTAACACCTTCTGAAACTCTTTTCCTCTATCTTTTTGTCTCGGCCAAGCCCGGAGGTTCTTCCAAAAAGAAAGCTTCCTGGGTTTCTTTCAGATCGGCCCAGGGGCATAAAGTTTTTCCATGTATGATGAGTCCTTTAAAGATTTTAAGAATTATTTCTTCCGAGTCCGTGCTGTTGAGGGGGTCCGCCCCTTTTTTCTTGATGAGAATGACGAGCTTGCTTTTCCTCTAGAGTGGCAAAAGAATATGAGAGTGCCACATTATACATGGGAGATGCTTAATGAGGTTGAGCGGGCTTTTGTAGTTGTTCTTGAAGATTTGTGGGGGGAACCACCCCATCTGGATACAGAAAGATTCTTGAGTGATCCATCTTTGGTTCGAACTGCTTTGGGTACTGTCTGACTTGTTTTTATACTTGTTTCTGAGCTTTTCTTCTCCTATGTTGTAACTCATCATTTATGGTTGATTCTGTATTTTCAGAGATGTCGAAAAACAATGATTCCATGAAGGCCTACAAGAATGCGAAGAAGGCTGCTGCTGCTCAAAACATCTCGGCCAAGGCGGCCGGAGAGGGATCTTCTCAAGTTCCTGTGAAGCCGCCCGTGCCAAGTTCTCCTGGGCCAAGGAAGGTGATCCCCACTCCTCGAGTTCGCCTGACTGATCCTCCACTGACTTCTGCCATTGCTTCTGGTGCTCCTCCCAACAAGAAACAGAAAACAATTGAGGCCTTTAACCTTGATGCCCCAGATTTTAATGCAATCGAATTCGTAGATCAGCAAATCGGTCCCTACGGTACCCTCCCCATGGATGATGTGTCAATCCTTCGCCATCTGGATTTTATGACCCGAAATAGTGTTAAAATGGGATATATGGGGGCTGCTCTGTACCGAACTGCTCAGAATCTTCCTCTCCATGCTACCAAGGAGTTTATGGAGGAGGCTAAACAGGAGTTCGACCGAATGAAGGGCCTGAAGGAAGAGCTTGAGGTAAAGGTAGCCAAGTTGGAGAAGGATCTGGAGAACGAAAAGGCGAGTTCCCTTGCTCTGGCAGCTTCTGTGTGGTTGGCCGAGGACACGGCATTGAGGCATAAGGACAGTTATGTGACATCTTATCGGGAGGTGGTGCGCCTGATGGAGGAGTTGGAGAATGCGCGAGCTGATTACTTCGAGCTCCAAGGTCATCTTGTTGGCAGCGTAACTGCTGCCTATGAGAGCTTGAGGGAGCAGGTTCGGATTATTGCTCCCGAGGCCGACCTTACTCTTTTCAGCTTGGATAATGTTGTGAGGGATGGTAAGATTGTCCCTGATGACCAGGATGATGATGATGTTGAACCTCCCCCTGTGTCTTCTGCCAAAGTGTCAGCTTCTTCAGTTCCTCCAGTTGTGTCTGACCCGGATTGCCAGATTCTGAACCGGGATGATGAAACCGTGGATGCTGTCCCCATTCAGACTCGGCCTCCTTCTCCCCGTACTGATGCCGCCGGGAAGGCTCCTGATCTTTGCTGATTTCTCTTTGGATATTTGTGTAGTTGGCCCGGCTTGTGGGCTTTGAAAATCTTTATTTGTAGTTTGAATATTTTGCTGACTGTTGATATTCCTTTTGGTTGCTTGTTTAGCAACTTCTATCTTGAAAAAACAAGTAGCTTTTATGCTTTTGATCCTGACCCTAAAGCTTTATAATATTGTATTTCGTATCATGCTTGTTTGTCTTAGCATTTTTTGAAAATGTCGGAGCCTTTGGCCTCTTTGAATTGAGCTGGATCCTTTGTGGTCGTGAAGGGGTGGTTCCAACTTGTTTCTTGGTTTTCTTGCTTCTTGCTTGTATCTCTATCGATCCATAGCCGATTTCTTTGCGTTGGTCCTCTTTCTAGTTACTTTTGCAGTCCTCTGTCTTGGACCTTTGTTAGGTCTTTTTCAGAGACTTCTTTATAACTTTTTTTTGTAGGAGGTCGACTTCTTTATGTCGTCGTTTTCCAAGTTATTTTTGTAATCCTCTTTTTTGGACCTTTGTCAGGTCTCTTTCAGGGATTACTTTTATAACTTGTTTGTAGGGGACCGACTTCGTTAGGTCGATCTCTTCTAAGTTATTTTTGTAATCCTCTTTCTTGGACCTTTGTCAGGTCTCTTTCAGGGATTACTTTTATAAGTTGTTTGTAGGAGACCGACTTTATTAGGTCGATCTCTTCTAAGTTATTTTTGTAATCCTCTTTCTTGGACCTTTGTTAGGTCTCTTTCAGGGATTACTTTTATAACTTGTTTGTAGGAGACCGACTTCGTTAGGTCGATCTTTTCTAAGTTATTTTTGTAATCCTCTTTCTTGGACCTTTGTCAGGTCTCTTTCAGGGATTACTTTTCTAACTTGTTTGTAGGAGACCGACTTCATTAGGTCGATCTCTTCTTCCTCTTTTATAGGGTTGGCCAGACCTCTTTCCAGGGATTTGCTGATAACTTGGGTTGACTTGGTCTGACTTCTTAACATCGGCTAGTCTTTAAGTTATTATTTAGCAATCCATAAGACCTCGTCAGGTTCTTTTTCGGATCACTTTCGATAACTTCTTACATTATTTTGTGTTCATCTTTGCCGATTTGTAGAAGGTGATTTCTGTCTTTGTTTGGTCGACCTTTAGATGAATCGCATTTTCATCTTTATTGGTCTTCCATCGTGATCGTGCAGTGAATCTGTTTTTCACTTTCTGCCGATCTGTTGCTTTATAATTGGGCGATGAATGCTTCAGATTAATGCGTCTTGAGAATTTGTAGAATATCTAAAATATATTTTATTCAAAAGGAAATGCAAATATATAATGCGGGAGTTTTTCATCCCTTTCAGTCGAATAATTTCTGGATCTCAACTTGGTGCCTCATTAAAAAACCTTTTCAGGAAAAAGAGTGCACCCTATGACGAGATCTTCTAGCTATAGTACCTTCTTAGGTTGCATGTGTGCCTTGATCTGGGAAGCTCTCGTCCATCGAGTTCGGACAGTCTGTAGTAGCCCTTTCCAAGTACTTCTGTAACTCGGTAGGGTCCTTTTCAGTTTGCTGCCTGCTTTCCTTCTCCAGGTCGAGTTGTTCCAATATCATCTTGGCACTACCCTTTGATTATATCTTGAAGCCATTCGGCATTTTAGCGCTTCTTCCCTGATCCGAGCTCTTTCTTGGACTTCTGGAAGTAAGTCGACCTCTTCTCTTTGAAGTTGAGAGTTGGCTTGTTCATTGTAGTGGACCACTCTAGGGGACCCTTCCTCGACCTCTACTGCGATCATTGCCTCCACTCCGTATGCTAATCGAAATGGTGATTCGTTTGTGGTAGAATGTGGTGTTGTCCGATATGCCAATAGGACTTGTGGGAGTTCTTCGGCCCAAGCTCCCTTTGCTTCTTGCAGTCTCCACTTCAGTCCAGCCAATATGACTTTGTTGGCAGCTTTGGCCTGTCCATTGGCTTGAGGATGTTCGACGGAGGTGAACTGGTGTTTTATGTTCAAGTCGGCAGCTAGTTTTCTGAAACCTGCGTCTGTGAATTGAGTGCCATTGTCTGTGGTGATGGAGTGTGGGACTCCGAACCTTGTGACAATATTTCTATATTAGAATTTCTGGCTTCCTTGAGCAGTGGCATTGGCTAGGGGCTCTGCCTCGATCCACTTTGTAAAATAGTCTATCCCAACTATGAGGAATTTGACTTGTCCCGATCCCTGAGGAAAGGGTCCGAGAAGGTCGAGTCCCCATTTTGCGAATAGCCAAGGTGAAGTTACGTTGATGAGTTCCTCTGGCGGGGCAATGTGGAAGTTGGCATGTTTCTGGCATGGGGGACATGTCTTTACAAACTCTGTAGCTTCTTTTTGTAGAGTTGGCCAGTAAAATCCCGTCCGGAGTACCTTTTTGGTGAGAGCTTGTGCTCCGAGATGATTACCACAAATGCCGCTGTGTACTTCCTCTAAAACTTCCATTGTGTTAGAGGTCGGCACACATTTTAACAACGGTGTTGAGATCCCTCTCTTATATAGGCTGTTGTTTATGATAGTGTAATACTGAGCCTCCCGCTTTAACCTCTTTGCCTCCTTTTCATCTGTGGGGAGTGTTTCTGCTTTGAGGTAGTTAATTATGGGGATCATCCATCCTTGGTCCTGACTTGTTATGGCTAGGACTTTTTTCTCTTCTGAGATTGACGGTTTCTATAGCATTTCCTGGATGAGGCTTCTATTGTTGCCCCCTGGTTTGGTGCTAGCTAGTTTCGAGAGTGCGTCAGCTCAGGCATTTTGTTCGCGGGGTATGTGACAGATCTTATATTCCCCGAGTTGTCCGAGATGTTCCTTGGTTTTATCCAAATACTTTTTCATGGTGGGATCTTTGGCTTGGTAGCTCCCTGTTATTTGTGAGGTGATTACTTGTGAATCGCTGAAGATGTTGAGTTTTTGAGCTCCAACCTCCTTAGCCAGCTTCAAACCAGCTAGTAACGCCTCATATTCCGCCTGGTTGTTTGAGGCCGGAAACCCAAATTTGAGGGAAAGCTCAACTTGGGTTCCTTGGTTGCTTTCTATTATCACACCTGCGCCGCTTCCGGTCTTATTCAAGGAACCGTCCACGTAGAGATTCCATTCTGTGGGGGGTTTCCAGGGTATCTGTGAATTCTGCAATGAAGTCGGCCAAGTACTGTGATTTGATGGCTGTCCGAGCTTCATATAGGAGGTCGAACTCAGACAACTCAACTGCCCATTGTAAAATTCTGCCTGCTAGATCTGTTTTCTACAATATTCCTTTTATGGGCTAGTCGGTTCGAACCTTAATGGTGTGAGCCTGGAAGTACGGGCGAAGTCGTCGAGATGTCAGTATGAGAGTGTTGGCAAACTTTTCTATTTTTTGGTAGTTTAGCTCGGATCCCTACATCGCTTTACTAATGAAGTATACAGGTTGTTGCCCTTTGTCGTCCTCCCGAACCAGTGCTGAGGCTATTGTCCGACTTTCTACCGCAAGGTACAATGTGAGTGGTTCTTCCTTTCGTGGTCGAGTTAGAATAGGTGGTTGTCCTTGGAAGTTTTTGAAATCCTAGAAGGCTTGCTCGCATTCCTTTGTCCATTCGAAATTTTTTCCTTTCCTTAAAGTGGCATAGAAGGGGAGAGATCTTATTGCTGATCCCGCTTAGAATCTGGATAAGGCTGCCAATCTCCCGTTGAGTTGTTGTACCTCTCTGACACAAGTTGGGCTCTTCATGTTGAGTATGGCCTGGCATTTGTCTGGATTCACTTCAATTCCTCTTTGTGTGAGCATGAAACCTAAGAATTTGCCCGCTTCTACTGCAAATGTGCATTTTGCGGGATTGAGTCGCATGTCGTGCCTCCTTATAGTGTCGAACACTTGAGCCAGGTCAGACAATAATGTCTCTTCGCTTTGTGTCTTTATCAACATATCGTCCACATAGACTTCCATGGTTTTTCTGATGTGATCTGAGAAGATTTTATTCATTAGCCTTTGATAAGTAGCTCCTGCATTCTTGAGACCGAAAGGCATCACAATGTAGCAGTAATTTGCTTTTAGCGTCAAAAACGAGGTCTTTTCTTGATCTGGGGGATACATGGGGATTCGGTTGTATCCGGAATATGCATCCATAAACGAGAGGTATCTATATCTGGAGGAAGCATCTACCAGAGCGTCGATACTTGGGAGTGGGTAAGGATCTTTTGGGCAGCCTTTGTTGAGGTCAGTGGAGTCGGTGCACATTCGCCACTTTCCATTTGATTTTTTCACCAAGACGATGTTAGCTAGCCATACTGGGTACTTGACTTCTCTTATGAATCCTGCCTCCAGTAGTGCTTGTACCTGTTCTTCCACAGCTTGGGATCGCTCTGGCCCAAGTTTTCTTCGTCTCTGCTGTACCGGCCGAGATCCTGGATAGACCGCCAATTTGTGACACATTAGCTTGGTGTCTATGCCTGACATGTCTGCAGCTTTCCATGCAAAGAGATCGACATTATCTCGCAAGAACTGTACTAGTAATTCCTTTCCATCTCTTTTCAGGATCGTGCCAATATTAGTCGTTTTGTTTGAGGTGTCTCCGATCTGAACTTTCTCTATTTCACCTTCGCGCTGTGGATGGAGTTCTTCTCGTCTCTGGACTCCACCAAGCTCAATTGTATGGAACTCTTCTCCTCTGCCTCTGAGATTTAAACTTTCGTTATAACAGCGGCGTGTCATCTTTTGATCTGCTTTTATTGTGGCTATCCCCTCTGTAGTTGGGAATTTCATGCATAGATGTGGAGTTGAGACTATTGCACCGAGTTGATTTAGTGTTGTCCGACCTATTAGGGCATTGGAGGCTGAACTCACGTCGACCACAATGTAGTCTATCTTAAGTGTTCTGGATTGGTTCCCTTTTCCGAAGGTTGTATGTAGTGACACATATCCCAGTGGTTGTACTGGGGTATCTCCCAGTCCGAACAGGCTGTTCGGGTATGCTCTAAGCTCCTTTTCTTCTAAGCCGAGTTTGTCGAAGGCTAATTTGAATAAGATGTCGGCAGAACTCCCTTGGTCTATTAATGTGCGGTGGAGATTGGCGTTTGCTAGTATGATGGTGATGACCATGGGATCGTCGTGTCTTGAGATGATACCGGATGCGTCTTCTTTGGTGAACATGATCGCAGGGATGTCGGGTGCTTCCTCCTTTCCTTCGACATGATATACTTCTTTGAGGTTTTTTTTGCAGGATGATTTGGAGATTCCACCTCCTGCGAATCCTCCATGTATCATATGGACGTGTCTTTCTGGCGTACGAGGTGATCGCTCAGCTCGTCCGACATCTTCATCTCTTTGTCTTTTTCTTTGCCCATCATCTCGGGTGGCCAGATACCGATTTAGTTTTCCTTCTCTTACTAATTTTTCTGTGATGTTTTTTAAGTCGAAGCATTCATTGGTGGAATACCCTTGGACCCGATGATATTCACAGTATTCGTTCTGATTTCCTCCTCCTCTTTTACATTTGAGTGGTCGAGCTGGGGGTATCTTTTCTGTGTTACAGACTTCTTTGTAAATATCCACAAGGGACACCCGAAGAGGGGTGTAATTATGATACTTTTTGATTTTTTCGCCCGTTCAATCTTCCTTCTTCTTGGATTCTTTATCTCGGTAGATGAAACCAGATTTTGAGGCTTCTCTAAGTCAGGAATTTTCTTCTATGTTGATGTACTTCTCTGCCCGCTCTTGCACCTCGTCTAGAGATGTGGGGTGTTTCTTTGATATAGATTGGCTGAAAGGTCCCTCTCGTAGGCCGTTGATGAGGCCCATGACGGCAGCCTCTGTTGGCAAGATTTGTATGCCTAGACATGTTTTGTTGAATCTTTCCATGTAGTTGCGAAGACTTTCTCGATCTCCTTGCTTGATACCCAGTAGACTGGGAGCGTGCTTAGCCTTGTCTTTTTGGATGGAGAATCTGGCCAAGAATTTTTTGGCCAGGTCGTCGAAGTTTGAGACGGACTTCGGAGGTAGGTTGTCAAACCATCTAATTGCTGTCTTTGTGAGAGTCGTTGGAAAAGCTTTGCAGCGAACGGCATCTGAAGCGTCGATGAGGTACGTTCTACTTCTGAAGTTGCTGAGATGATGGTTGGGATCTGTGGTGCCATCATACAAAGTCATATCCGGAAGTTTGAAGTCTTTAGGGATTTTAGTCTTCATGATTTCCCTAGTGAATGGATCTTGATCCTTGCGAGAGTTGTCCTTAGGGGTGGTCCGGGTAGCCTTTGCTTTGAGATCGGCTTCAAGTTGTAGGAGTTTATCTTCCAATTCTCGACGTTGCCTTACCTCTCTTTGTAGATCCTTGCCAACTTCTTGCTGGTACTGGACTTCTTTTTCGAGTTGCTTTAGGCGATCTTGAAGTGCTTCTATTACTCCCGGATGTGATGGGTTTTTTTCTCCGTTAGATTCTGGAGTATCTTTTGGTGTGGCATCCGTATTTTTTTGCGGCGTTCTGTCCTCTAGATCTGAGTTGTGGTCGTTGTCATGGTCGTCCGCCATGGTGACAGGATGACTTCCAGGTTCCCCGGCAACGGTGCCAATGTTCCGAGGGTTACCTGAAACTGTAGGCCGATCTCGGATGAGATCTTCTGTACTGGTCGGAGATGACGTGTCCGGCTGGCTGGTGGCGGCCGAAGCTGTTGTGTCCGACTTGTTGGACTGGCTTCACTTCTGATCCTTGGTCACCGGAGGGTGGGGGGTACCTGCAAGAGACTCCAATGCTTAAGTTAGCACGGGTATTAAGCAGGTTTATTGTAGAATCAGAGTATGGGTTATACCTGGGTGCTCCAGTGTATTTATAATGGTTGTAGAGTGACCTTTCTAGATAAGATAAGTTAGTTATCTTATCCTATCTTATCTTATCTTTGGGTGAGGTCAGCTTATCTTCAACGGAACCGTCCTTCTTTCTGTAGGCTTGGGCTGCCTTTGGATTGGGCTGTGTTCCTTTATTTGGGCCTTCTTGGGCCTTCTTGGGCCTTCTTGTCGATTTGGCCGACCTCTTTTGTAAAGAGGTCGGATAGTCTGACCTGAAGAGGTCGGTCGCTTTGTATCCAATCATCCCAGGTCGGATAGCTCGATCCAGGGTATGAAGATTAACATTCCTCCTCAATGTGCAATTCGGACTCCCTCTTTCCATAAGTTCGAATTCTCTCCTCTCTACCTCGTCTTTCTATTCTTCTTTTTCTCTGACATTTCAAGGAATCTCTATACTATGACATAGAGGATTCCATACTTTTTTCTCCTCTCTTTTATATGAGCAGTAGCAAGGACAAAGACATTCTTGTTGAAGCTGATCCTGAACCTGAAAGGACCTTGAAGAGAAAGATGAGAGAAGCTAAAGCACAACTCTCTAGAGAGGACCTAACAGAAATTTTCAAACAAGAAGAAGCCATGGCAG
This sequence comes from Arachis hypogaea, assembly GCF_003086295.3. Taxonomy (NCBI): domain Eukaryota; kingdom Viridiplantae; phylum Streptophyta; class Magnoliopsida; order Fabales; family Fabaceae; genus Arachis; species Arachis hypogaea. The sequence continues at coordinate 47,449,135 of NC_092047.1, forward strand.
CCAAAAACAACAACAATGCCAACAATACAAGGAAGGTGCTTGGTGACTTTACTGCACTTACTCCCGACTTCTCTGGGAGAAGCATCTCTATCCCTGCCACTGGAGCAAACAACTTTGAGCTGAAGCCTCAATTAGTTTCTCTAATGCAACAGAATTGCAAGTTTCGTGGACTTCCATTGGAAGATCCTCATCAGTTCTTAGCTGAATTCTTACAAATCTGTGACACTGTCAAGACCAATGGGGTTGACCTTGAGGTCTACAGACTTATGCTCTTCCCTTTTGCTCTAAGAGACAGAGCTAGGATATGGTTGGATTCACAACCTAAGGAAAGCCTGAACTCTAGGGAAAAGCTGGTCAGTGCTTTTCTGGCCAAATTCTTTCCACCTCAAGAATTGAGTAAGCTAAGAGTGGAGGTCCAGACCTTCAGACAGAAGGAAGGTGAATCCCTCTATGAAGCTTGGAAAAGATACAAGCAATTGATCAGAAGGTGTCCTTCTGACATGCTTTCTGAATGGAGCATCATAGGTATCTTCTATGATGGTCTGTCTGAACTGTCTAAGATGTCATTGGACAGCTCCGCTGGAGGATCTCTTCATCTGAAGAAGACGCCTGCAGAAGCTCAGGAACTCATTGAGATGGTTGCAAATAACCAATTCATATACACTTCTGAAAGGAACCCTGTGAATAATGGGACAAATCAGAAGAAAGGAGTTCTTGAGATTGATACTCTGAATGCCATATTGGCTCAAAACAAAATATTGACTCAGCAAGTCAATATGATTTCTCAGAGTCTTTCTGGCATGCAAGCTGCAACAGGCAGTACCAAAGAAGCTTCATCTGAAGAAGCTTATGATCCTGAGAACCCAGCAATGGAAGAGGTGAATTACATGGGAGAACCCTATGGAAATACCTATAATCCTTCATGGAGAAAGTACCAAATCTCTCATGGAAGGACCAACAGGGGCCTCAACAAGGCTTCAACAACAATAATGGTGGAAGAAATAGGTTTAGCAACAGCAAGCCTTTTCCATCATCTTCTCAGCAACAGACAAAGAATTCTAAGCAGAGCCACTCTGACTTAGCAACTGTAGTCTCTAATCTATCTAAGACCACTCAAAGTTTCATGACTGAAACAAGGTCCTCTATTAGAAATTTGGAGGCACAAGTGTGTCAGCTGAGTAAGAAAGTTACTGAACTCCCTCCTAGCACTCTCCCAACCAATACAGAAGAGAACCCAAAGAGAGAATGTAAGCCCATAAACACGTCCCACATGGCTGAATGCATAGAGGAGGGAAAGGCAGTGATTTCCACTGAGGAAGACCTCAATGGACGTCCACTGGCCTCCAAGGAGTTCCCTAATAAGGAACCATGAGAATCTGAGGCTTATACAGAGACCATAGAGATTCCATTGAATTTACTTCTGCCATTCATGAGCTCTGATGAGTATTCTTCCTCTGAAGAGGATGAAGATGTTACTGAAGAGCAAGTTGCTAAGTACCTTGGAGCAATCATGAAGCTAAATACCAAGTTATTTGGTAATGAGACTTGGGAGGATGAACCCCCCTTGCTCACCAAAGAACTGGATGACTTGACTAGGCAGAGATTACCTCATAAGAGATAGGATCCTGGAAAGTTCTCAATACATTGTACCATAGGCACCTTGACCTTTGAAAAGGCTCTGTGTGACCTGGGGTCAAGTATAAACCTCATGCCACTCTCTGTGATGGAGAAGCTAGGGATCCTTGAGGTACAAGCTGCAATAATCTCACTAGAGATGACAGACAATTCAAGGAAACAGGCTTATGGACTTGTAGAGGATGTCTTGGTAAAGGTTGAAGGCCACTACATCCCTGCTGATTTCATAATCCTAGACACTGGAAAGTGTATGGATGAATCTGTTCATACCCTGGGTCGAGCTATCCGACCTGGGATGATTGGAGATAAAGCGACCGACCTCTTCAGGTCAGGCTATCCGACCTCTTCTCAAAGAGGTCGCCCAAATCAACAAGAAAGCCCAACAAAGGGCCCAAATAGAGGAACACGACCCACATCCAAAGGCAATCCAAGCCTATAAAGATAAAGGCGGTTTCCTTGAAGATAAGCTGACTTCACCCCAAATAAGATAAGATAAGATAAGATAACTAACTTATCTTATTAGAAAGGTCAGCCCACACTACTATTAATACACTGGAGCACCCAGGTATAACTCATACTCTGATTCTACATAAAAACCTGTTTAATACCCATGCTAACTTAAGCATCAGAGTCTCTTGCAGGTACCCCCACCCTCCGGTGACCAAGGATCAGTAGTACAGCCAGTCCAACAAGTCGGACACGACAGCTCCGGCCCCACCCACCAGCCGGACACGTCATCTCCGACCAGTACAGAAGATCTCGTCCGAGATCGACCTCTAGTTTCAGGTAACCCTCGGAACATTGGCGCCGTTACCGGGGACCTGGAAGTCATCCCATCACCATGGCGGACAACCATGACAACGATCACGATTCAGGTCTGGAGGATCGAACACCGCACAAAAACACAAACGTCACGCTACAAGACACTCTGGAGACCAACCAAGACAAAGACTCACCAAATTCAGGGGCCATAGAAGCACTCCAAGATCGCCTAAAACAACTGGAAAAAGAAACCCATCAACAACGTGAAATCGGGAGAGATCTACAAAGAGAGATGCGACGACGTCGGGAGTTGGAAGAAAAACTGCAGCAATTGGAAGCCGATCTCAAATCAAAAGCCCCTCACGCTAATCTCGAGGAGAATTCACACAAAGAGCAAGACCCCTTCACTAGGGAAATCATGAAAACCAAAATTCTAAAAGACTTCAAACTCCCGGATATGGCTCTATATGACAGCACCACGGATCCCAACCACCATCTCAGTAACTTCAGAAGCAGAATGTACCTCACTGACGCCCCAGATGCTGTTCGCTGTAAAGCCTTCCCAACAACTCTCACAAAGACAGCTATTCGGTAGTTCGACAACTTACCCCCAAAATCCATCTCAAGTTTCGACGACTTAGCTAAGAAATTCCTAGCCAGATTTTCCATTCAAAAGGATAAAGCTAAGCACGCCCCCAGTTTATTAGGAGTCAAACAAAGAGATCAGGAGAGCCTTCGCAACTACATGGAAAGATTCAACAAAACATGCATGGACATACAAAGTTTACCTACAGAGGCCGCAATCATGGGACTCATCAACGGCCTAGGAGAGGGACCTTTTAGCCAATCTATATCAAAAAAGTACTCGACTACCCTCGACGAAGTACAGGAGCGAGCAGAAAAATACATCAATATGGAAGAAAATGCTCGGTTAGGAGAAACCTCGAAATCGGGAGCTTCCTACCGTGACAGAGACAAGGAATCCAAAAGAAAAGACGAAAGACAAGGGGAGAAAATTAAGAAGTACCATAACTATACTCCTCTTAGGGCATCCTTGGTCGAAATATACAAAGAAGTCTGCCATACGGAAAAAATTCCCCCAGCCCGGCCACTCAAAGGCAAGAAGGGAGGAGGAAACCGAAAGGAGTATTGTGAATATCATCGGGTCCGGGGACACTCTACTAACGAATGCTTCGACTTGAAAAACATCATAGAAAAATTGGTGAGGGAAGGAAAACTAGATCGATTCCTGGCCACCCGAGATGACGAGCAAAGAAAGAGACGAAGGGATGATGACATTGAACGAGCGGAACGATCACCTCGGACCCCAGAAAGACATGTCCACATGATACATGGCGGCTTTGCAGCAGGAGGGATCTCCAAATCCTCTCGTAAGAGATACCTCAAAGAAGTATACCATGTCGAAGGAAAGGAAGGAACACTTGATGACAAGTCATCTTAGCCTATTTTAACTAGTCTTTTTCTTTTGTTTTCATTAGAATTATGCACTTTCTTGAGCTACAAGCAAGCCAATTGGGTAGATTTTCATGTTTCCTTTGATTTAATCAACCATGTATGAATTCATGCTATTTCATGAGGTTTTATACTATAATTGTCACATATTATGAAAGAATGAATATCTCATGATTTTAAGCATAGCTTTGATGTATTTGGTTGATTAATGATAGGTGAAGAAAGCTTGGAGAAAGGTTGAAGCAAGAAGGAATGGCTAGGAGTAAAGAGAAGACAATGGAATAAGTGAAATTGAACCAGGAAGCAAAAAGCTGGACCTAAAGTTAGCCTCAAACTTTTGCACAAACTTTTGGGTGAAAAGTTAGCCTCAACGTTAGCCCCTAACTTGGAGGCTAACGTTGGCATGATGAAAATCACCCCTGGGCACCAAAAGTTTGCGCCAACGTTAGCCCCTAACTTGGAGGCTAACGTTGGCACATGAAAACTATAAGGGGAGGAGCAAAAGTTTGCGCCAACGTTAGCCCCTAACTTGGAGGCTAACGTTGGCGCCACAAGTGCACCAAGGAAGGCCAACGTTGGTGCAAAAGTTAGACCCCTAACTTTTGCACCAACGTGAGTATCAGCAAGATGTGGGAGCTGATATGAAAAGTTGGACCAAAAGTTAGACCCTAACTTTTGCTCCAACTTTTGGTCCAACTTTTGCAAAACTCCAACCCGGTTCAATTGGTTCACTTTGGTTCTTCTCCAAACTTCAAGAGCAATCAACCAAGGCCTCTTTCAACCCAATTCCACCAAGAGCAAAGGCCCAACTCAAGGCTTGAAGATCATTTGAAGAAAGTGTATAAATAGGATAGAATTCAAGTTCTTCGAGGAGCTTTCCCTTGGAATTTTCATAATAGTTTTTGGAGAGCTTTGGATATTGAGTGATATTTAATTTCTTAGTCTTGGGGAAGGAGAATTCACTTCTCTTCCTCTCAGTTTTATTGCTTTCAATTTCAATTGCAATTGTCTGGGATCTTGGGTTGGAGAATTGAAGGAATTCTGTTTCAATCTCATCCTTGGATCTTTCTGTTTATTTACTGCTTAATTGAAATTCAATTTCAGTTAATTGCTCTTCATCCACTTTCTTTGCAATTTACAATTCCCTTGCAATTGTTCTTGTTGGATCTAGGAAGGCATTGAGATCTAGACTTGGTTCTCTAGTCTCTGGGTCCTGAGATCTAATTTCCCAATTTTACATTCTCTGTTACTGTTTTCCATGTTCATTTACTTTTCTGCCCTGAGATCCAATTTGATCCCACTCCTCTTCTACTTCTCTGCTTGATGCAATTTACTTTTCCTTGTTTAAATTCTGCAAATCCAATCCCCAATCCCCTTTACATTTCAAGCCATTTACATTTCTTGCACTTTAAGATTCTGCAATTTACATTTCTTGCAATCTAAGTTTCTGCAATTTATGTTTCTTGTACTTTAAGATTCAGCAATTTAATTCTTGTTCTCTTTAATTTCATGCCAATCACCCGTTCCCTTTACTTTCCTTGCAATTTAAATTCTGCAAATCACCAATCAATCAACCAAATCTTGATTCGCTTGACTAAATCAACCACTAAACTAAAATTGCTCAATCCTTCAATCCCTGTGGGATCGACCTCACTCCCGTGAGTTTTTATTACTTGATGCGACCCGGTGCACTTGCCGGTTAGAATTGTGTGTTTTCGGAGAAATTTATTTTTCCACCAAAATACTCATCAAGTTGTTGGCGCCGTTGCCGGGGATTGATTAGATTGACAATGATTAAGTGAAGTGGCAGTTTAGATCAAGCACTTTTTCTTTAATTTTTGACTGACACACTAACTCTTTGAATTTTTGCCTGAGCTAATTGAAACCTCAATTTAGCAATAGAGTGAAGTTTTCTTGGTTTATCTTGCTGAATATGATTCTCATAGCTTGATAAATAAACGAGAAAAGTGATTTTCGTTCATTAATCTCTCAAGTTTACCAACTGTTTGACACATGGTGTCAACTAATCCTCTGACTACATTCTGGCATGAGAATATCCAATTTTCATTTGGATTGTTTGTGATTGTGCAGGTCATGGAGGAAAGGAATCCTACAGCAAGAGGAGAAAAACTAAGGCATTATGATTTCCAGCCTCCATAATCAAATAGCAAGATGTCAAGCTAGTGACAATAAAAGAGCGCTTGTTGGGAGGCAACCCAACTTGAGGTAGTTTTCTTTCCATAGTTATTTTAATAATAAAAAGGTTAATTAACTTCATCTATATTGCAAGAAGCTAAGTTTGGTGTTACACACCAAAACAATCTAAGGGAGAATGAAGGATTCTAAGTTTGGTGTTCCACCAAAATTACATCATAAAACGCATTCTCACTTTCTGCATAATGCTAGCTTCAAGCATTTAGATAAACTAGTTGACTATTCTGCTGTTTCCTAGTTTTCAGTTTATTACTTTTGAAAAAGAAAAAAAAAGGTTTCACACATGGTTAATCTGATGCATGAGAACCATTGGCAAGGTACTAAGTTTGGTGTTCCCACACCAAAGTAAGTTCAAAAAGCCCACAAATAAATCATGCATGCTAACCATTGTTTCTAAGTGCTTGGGGAACAAGCAACTTTCAATATCATTGCAGAGCATCATACAAGCTTCTGGAAAAATTAAGCATCATCAATCAAAGAGATAAAAGAGGAATCTGAAGAACAGCAATGATGATGATGAGAAGGAGGAAAGCAAGCGAACTCCAAAAGGTTGTATTGTTCAGTGATTATTTTGTATCAGATGCTGCTAAATTGAAAGTTACATAATACCCCTGCCTGCCTGCATAGCATAGTTTTTCTGTAATTCAATAACTAAGACGCTTGACTATTCACAACACTACACCTTTCACACTTGTTTGCACTCAATGTTCAAAAATTGCATCACATGAAAGTTCTTTGAAAAGAAGGATTGAGGAATCAAACAATTTTGAGGCAAGCAAAAGATTAGGAGAAGTGGTGGTTCTAGTTGTATGATTATGTATTGAGGTTGCATGCTTGTGAAAACTTGCATGGGAGCTCATAGGCAGGACATGAAGTCCAAAGAAGTATTGTGGAGATTCTCAAAAATTTATTGATCCAAGAAGCAGCAAACAAAACAAAAGAAAGAAAAGAAAATACAAAAGCAAAAAGAACATGGCCCAAGGCTCTGAGCATCAATTACTAGGCAGAAAAAGAAAGAAGAAACAAAACTCAAAGAGTTGTTAGCCTAGTAAATGCTTGTGGTTGAGCTGTGTCAAGGAAAGAGGCTTGAGCAAGTAAATCCTTAGGGGTGCTTTAACACCTAATACCTTAAAACCAACTGGTTTAGGAGTATTGATTGAAAGCTTATCTAAAGAGCCGCTTTGAGACATGACACTTAGAGTCGAGGCCAAAGCACAGAAACTATAAGCTGCTTCAAGGTGATTACATATAAAGAGATCTCCATGATACCATTTGGATGAAAATCCTAAGACCTAAGACTCCCAATATGTGAGGACTAGTAAGCACTGAAGCCCTTGCAAGAGCACATGATTTAGAGTTCACCCCACTGTACCTGATCACTTCAATCACTGGACTTTACAAGTTATTCTTCAATCCATCTTAATTGAAAGAACCTTGGAGCATAAATTTATTTCTTGCTTGAGGACAAGCAAGCTTTAAGTTTGGTGTTGTGATGACAAGTCATCTTAGCCTATTTTAACTAGTCTTTTTCTTTTGTTTTCATTAGAATTATGCACTTTCTTGAGCTACAAGCAAGCCAATTGGGTAGATTTTCATGTTTCCTTTGATTTAATCAACCATGTATGAATTCATGCTATTTCATGAGGTTTTATACTATAATTGTCACATATTATGAAAGAATGAATATCTCATGATTTTAAGCATAGCTTTGATGTGTTTGGTTGATTAATGATAGGTGAAGAAAGCTTGGAGAAAGGTTCAAGCAAGAAGGAATGGCTACGAGTAAAGAGAAGACAATGGAATAAGTGAAATTGAACCAGGAAGCAAAAAGCTGGACCTAAAGTTAGCCTCAAACTTTTGCACAAACTTTTGGGTGAAAAGTTAGCCTCAACGTTAGCCCCTAACTTGGAGGCTAACGTTGGCATGATGAAAATCACCCCTGGGCACCAAAAGTTTGCGCCAACGCTAGCCCCTAACTTGGAGGCTAACGTTGGCACATGAAAACTATAAGGGGAGGAGCAAAAGTTTGCGCCAACGTTAGCCCCTAACTTGGAGGCTAACGTTGGCGCCACAAGTGCACCAAGGAAGGCCAACGTTGGTGCAAAAGTTAGACCCCTAACTTTTGCACCAACGTGAGTATCAGCAAGATGTGGGAGCTGATATGAAAAGTTGGACCAAAAGTTAGACCCTAACTTTTGCTCCAACTTTTGGTCCAACTTTTGCAAAACTCCAACCCGGTTCAATTGGTTCACTTTGGTTCTTCTCCAAACTTCAAGAGCAATCAACCAAGGCCTCTTTCAACCCAATTCCACCAAGAGCAAAGGCCCAACTCAAGGCTTGAAGATCATTTGAAGAAAGTGTATAAATAGGATAGAATTCAAGTTCTTCGAGGAGCTTTCCCTTGGAATTTTCATAATAGTTTTCGGAGAGCTTTGGATATTGAGTGATCTTTAATTTCTTAGTCTTGGGGAAGGAGAATTCACTTCTCTTCCTCTCAGTTTTATTGCTTTCAATTTCAATTGCAATTGTCTGGGATCTTGGGTTGGAGAATTGAAGGAATTCTGTTTCAATCTCATCCTTGGATCTTTCTGTTTATTTACTGCTTAATTGAAATTCAATTTCAATTAATTGCTCTTCATCCACTTTCTTTGCAATTTACAATTCCCTTGCAATTGTTCTTGTTGGATCTAGGAAGGCATTGAGATCTAGACTTGGTTCTCTAGTCTCTGGGTCCTGAGATCTAATTTCCCAATTTTACATTCTCTGTTACTGTTTTCCATGTTCATTTACTTTTCTGCCCTGAGATCCAATTTGATCCCACTCCTCTTCTACTTCTCTGCTTGATGCAATTTACTTTTCCTTGTTTAAATTCTGCAAATCCAATCCCCAATCCCCTTTACATTTCAAGCCATTTACATTTCTTGCACTTTAAGATTCTGCAATTTACATTTCTTGCAATCTAAGTTTCTGCAATTTATGTTTCTTGTACTTTAAGATTCAGCAATTTAATTCTTGTTCTCTTTAATTTCATGCCAATCACCCATTCCCTTTACTTTCCTTGCAATTTAAATTCTGCAAATCACCAATCAATCAACCAAATCTTGATTCGCTTGACTAAATCAACCACTAAACTAAAATTGCTCAATCCTTCAATCCCTGTGGGATCGACCTCACTCCCGTGAGTTTTTATTACTTGATGCGACCCGGTGCACTTGCCGGTTAGAATTGTGTGTTTTCGGAGAAATTTATTTTTCCACCAAAATACTCATCAAGTTGTTGGCGCCGTTGCCGGGGATTGATTAGATTGACAATGATTAAGTGAAGTGGCAGTTTAGATCAAGCACTTTTTCTTTAATTTTTGACTGACACACTAACTCTTTGAATTTTTGCCTGAGCTAATTGAAACCTCAATTTAGCAATAGAGTGAAGTTTTCTTGGTTTATCTTGCTGAATATGATTCTCATAGCTTGATAAATAAACGAGAAAAGTGATTTTCGTTCATTAATCTCTCAAGTTTACCAACTGTTTGACACATGGTGTCAACTAATCCTCTGACTACATTCTGGCATGAGAATATCCAATTTTCATTTGGATTGTTTGTGATTGTGCAGGTCATGGAGGAAAGGAATCCTACAGCAAGAGGAGAAAAACTAAGGCATTATGATTTCCAGCCTCCATAATCAAATAGCAAGATGTCAAGCTAGTGACAATAAAAGAGCGCTTGTTGGGAGGCAACCCAACTTGAGGTAGTTTTCTTTCCATAGTTATTTTAATAATAAAAAGGTTAATTAACTTCATCTATATTGCAAGAAGCTAAGTTTGGTGTTACACACCAAAACAATCTAAGGGAGAATGAAGGATTCTAAGTTTGGTGTTCCACCAAAATTACATCATAAAACGCATTCTCACTTTCTGCATAATGCTAGCTTCAAGCATTTAGATAAACTAGTTGACTATTCTGCTGTTTCCTAGTTTTCAGTTTATTACTTTTGAAAAAGAAAAAAAAAGGTTTCACACATGGTTAATCTGATGCATGAGAACCATTGGCAAGGTACTAAGTTTGGTGTTCCCACACCAAAGTAAGTTCAAAAAGCCCACAAATAAATCATGCATGCTAACCATTGTTTCTAAGTGCTTGGGGAACAAGCAACTTTCAATATCATTGCAGAGCATCATACAAGCTTCTGGAAAAATTAAGCATCATCAATCAAAGAGATAAAAGAGGAATCTGAAGAACAGCAATGATGATGATGAGAAGGAGGAAAGCAAGCGAACTCCAAAAGGTTGTATTGTTCAGTGATTATTTTGTATCAGATGCTGCTAAATTGAAAGTTACATAATACCCCTGCCTGCCTGCATAGCATAGTTTTTCTGTAATTCAATAACTAAGACGCTTGACTATTCACAACACTACACCTTTCACACTTGTTTGCACTCAATGTTCAAAAATTGCATCACATGAAAGTTCTTTGAAAAGAAGGATTGAGGAATCAAACAATTTTGAGGCAAGCAAAAGATTAGGAGAAGTGGTGGTTCTAGTTGTATGATTATGTATTGAGGTTGCATGCTTGTGAAAACTTGCATGGGAGCTCATAGGCAGGACATGAAGTCCAAAGAAGTATTGTGGAGATTCTCAAAAATTTATTGATCCAAGAAGCAGCAAACAAAACAAAAGAAAGAAAAGAAAATACAAAAGCAAAAAGAACATGGCCCAAGGCTCTGAGCATCAATTACTAGGCAGAAAAAGAAAGAAGAAACAAAACTCAAAGAGTTGTTAGCCTAGTAAATGCTTGTGGTTGAGCTGTGTCAAGGAAAGAGGCTTGAGCAAGTAAATCCTTAGGGGTGCTTTAACACCTAATACCTTAAAACCAACTGGTTTAGGAGTATTGATTGAAAGCTTATCTAAAGAGCCGCTTTGAGACATGACACTTAGAGTCGAGGCCAAAGCACAGAAACTATAAGCTGCTTCAAGGTGATTACATATAAAGAGATCTCCATGATACCATTTGGATGAAAATCCTAAGACCTAAGACTCCCAATATGTGAGGACTAGTAAGCACTGAAGCCCTTGCAAGAGCACATGATTTAGAGTTCACCCCACTGTACCTGATCACTTCAATCACTGGACTTTACAAGTTATTCTTCAATCCATCTTAATTGAAAGAACCTTGGAGCATAAATTTATTTCTTGCTTGAGGACAAGCAAGCTTTAAGTTTGGTGTTGTGATGACAAGTCATCTTAGCCTATTTTAACTAGTCTTTTTCTTTTGTTTTCATTAGAATTATGCACTTTCTTGAGCTACAAGCAAGCCAATTGGGTAGATTTTCATGTTTCCTTTGATTTAATCAACCATGTATGAATTCATGCTATTTCATGAGGTTTTATACTATAATTGTCACATATTATGAAAGAATGAATATCTCATGATTTTAAGCATAGCTTTGATGTGTTTGGTTGATTAATGATAGGTGAAGAAAGCTTGGAGAAAGGTTCAAGCAAGAAGGAATGGCTACGAGTAAAGAGAAGACAATGGAATAAGTGAAATTGAACCAGGAAGCAAAAAGCTGGACCTAAAGTTAGCCTCAAACTTTTGCACAAACTTTTGGGTGAAAAGTTAGCCTCAACGTTAGCCCCTAACTTGGAGGCTAACGTTGGCATGATGAAAATCACCCCTGGGCACCAAAAGTTTGCGCCAACGCTAGCCCCTAACTTGGAGGCTAACGTTGGCACATGAAAACTATAAGGGGAGGAGCAAAAGTTTGCGCCAACGTTAGCCCCTAACTTGGAGGCTAACGTTGGCGCCACAAGTGCACCAAGGAAGGCCAACGTTGGTGCAAAAGTTAGACCCCTAACTTTTGCACCAACGTGAGTATCAGCAAGATGTGGGAGCTGATATGAAAAGTTGGACCAAAAGTTAGACCCTAACTTTTGCTCCAACTTTTGGTCCAACTTTTGCAAAACTCCAACCCGGTTCAATTGGTTCACTTTGGTTCTTCTCCAAACTTCAAGAGCAATCAACCAAGGCCTCTTTCAACCCAATTCCACCAAGAGCAAAGGCCCAACTCAAGGCTTGAAGATCATTTGAAGAAAGTGTATAAATAGGATAGAATTCAAGTTCTTCGAGGAGCTTTCCCTTGGAATTTTCATAATAGTTTTCGGAGAGCTTTGGATATTGAGTGATCTTTAATTTCTTAGTCTTGGGGAAGGAGAATTCACTTCTCTTCCTCTCAGTTTTATTGCTTTCAATTTCAATTGCAATTGTCTGGGATCTTGGGTTGGAGAATTGAAGGAATTCTGTTTCAATCTCATCCTTGGATCTTTCTGTTTATTTACTGCTTAATTGAAATTCAATTTCAATTAATTGCTCTTCATCCACTTTCTTTGCAATTTACAATTCCCTTGCAATTGTTCTTGTTGGATCTAGGAAGGCATTGAGATCTAGACTTGGTTCTCTAGTCTCTGGGTCCTGAGATCTAATTTCCCAATTTTACATTCTCTGTTACTGTTTTCCATGTTCATTTACTTTTCTGCCCTGAGATCCAATTTGATCCCACTCCTCTTCTACTTCTCTGCTTGATGCAATTTACTTTTCCTTGTTTAAATTCTGCAAATCCAATCCCCAATCCCCTTTACATTTCAAGCCATTTACATTTCTTGCACTTTAAGATTCTGCAATTTACATTTCTTGCAATCTAAGTTTCTGCAATTTATGTTTCTTGTACTTTAAGATTCAGCAATTTAATTCTTGTTCTCTTTAATTTCATGCCAATCACCCATTCCCTTTACTTTCCTTGCAATTTAAATTCTGCAAATCACCAATCAATCAACCAAATCTTGATTCGCTTGACTAAATCAACCACTAAACTAAAATTGCTCAATCCTTCAATCCCTGTGGGATCGACCTCACTCCCGTGAGTTTTTATTACTTGATGCGACCCGGTGCACTTGCCGGTTAGAATTGTGTGTTTTCGGAGAAATTTATTTTTCCACCAAAATACTCATCAACACTCAACATCCCAACGATAACATTCACTAGAGAGGACGCAACCGGCATCATTATAGGACACGACGATCCCATGGTTATCACTATCATATTGGCAAACGCCAACCTACAGCCTTTGATAAACTCGGTTTAGAAGAAAAAGAACTTAAAGCATATCCAAACAGTTTGTTCAGGCTAGGAGACACTCTGGTTCGACCACTAGGATACATACCACTACATACAACCTTTGGAAAGGGAGACCAATCCAGGACCCTCAAAATAGACTACATTGTAGTCAAAGTAAGCTCAGCCTACAACGCTCTCATAGGCCGGACCACGCTCAACCAACTCAGTGCAATAGTCTCGACCCCACACCTATGCATGAAATTCCCAACTCCAAAAGGGATAGCCACGATAAAAGCAGACCAGAGGATGGCGCGTCACTGTTACAATGAGAGCCTCAACCTCAGGGGCAAAGGAGAAGAGTTCCACACAATCGAGCTGGGCGGAGTTCAACGACGAGAGGAGTTTCGCCCCCAACCAGAGGGCGAGATAGAAAAAATTCAGATCGGGGACACCTCGAAAAAAATAACTAATATCGGCACAATCCTCAAAGGAAATTTAAAAGAACTGCTAATACAATTCTTGCGAGATAATGCCGACCTTTTTGCATGGAAAGCCACAGACATGCCAGGCATAGACCCTAAACTAATGTGTCACAAGTTGGCAGTTTATCCAGGATCTCGACCGGTCCAGCAGAGACGAAGAAAACTCGGGCCAGAGCGATCCCAAGCTGTGGAAGAGCAAGTGCAGGCATTGCTGGAAGCTGGATTTATAAGAGAAGTCAAATACCCACTATGGCTAGCCAACGTCGTTTTGGTGAAAAAATCAAATGGGAAGTGGCGAATGTGCACCGATTACACAGATCTCAACAAAGCTTGCCCAAAAGATCCATACCCACTCCCGAGTATTGACGCCCTGGTAGATGCTTCCTCTGGATATAAATATCTCTCGTTTATGGATGCGTATTCAGAATACAACCAAATCCCCATGTACCCACCGGACCAGGAAAAGACCTCGTTTTTAACGCCAAAGGCGAACTACTGCTACATCGTAATGCCTTTCGGCCTTAAGAACGCAGGAGCCACTTATCAAAGATTGATGAATCAAGTCTTCTCGGATCACATCGGGAAAATCATGGAAGTTTATGTGGACGACATGCTAATTAAAACAAAAAGCGAACAGACACTATTGACCGACCTAGCCCAGGTGTTCGACACCATCAGGAAGCATGATATGCGACTCAATCCAGCAAAATGCACCTTTGCGGTAGAAGCAGGTAAATTCTTAGGCTTCATGCTCACACAAAGAGGAATTGAAGCAAATCCAGATAAATGCCAGGCCATACTCAACATGAAAAGCCCAACCTGCGTAAAAGAAGTACAACAACTCAACGGGAGGTTGGCCGCCCTATCCCGATTCTTAGCAGGAGCCGCAATAAGATCTCTCCCCTTCTATGCTACTTTAAGAAAGGGAAAACAGTTCAAGTGGACGACAGAATACGAACAAGCGTTCCAAGACTTTAAAAAGTTCTTAGGACAGCCACCTATCCTATCCCGACCTCAAGAAGGAGAACCACTCATACTATATCTTGCAGTAGGAGACAAGGCAGTAGCGTCAGCACTGGTCCGAGAAAGCGAAAACGGGCAACAACACGTCTACTTCATTAGCAAAGCACTGCAGGGATCCGAGCTGAACTATCAGAAAATAGAAAAATTTGCTTACACTCTCGTTTTAACATCTTGGTGACTCCGCCCCTACTTCCAGGCCCACACCATTAAAGTTCGAACTAATCAGCCCTTAAAGGGAATACTGCAGAAAACAGATTTAGCAGACAGAATTCTACAATGGGCAGTCGAGCTGTCAGAATTTGACCTCCAATATGAAGCTCGAACCGCCATCAAATCACAATACCTGGCCGATTTTATCGCCGAATTCACAGATGCCATAGAAGCCCCCATAGAGTGGAATCTATATGTGGATGGTTCTTCAAATAAAACAGGAAGTGGTGCAGGAGTTATAATAGAAAGCAACCAGGAAACCCAAGTTGAGCTCTCCCTCAAGTTCGGATTCCCGGCTTCAAATAACTAGGCGGAATACGAAGCATTGCTAGCTGGTCTAAAACTGGCTGAAGAGGTGGGAGCTCGAAAACTTAACATTTATAGTGATTCGCAAGTGGTCACATCACAGATAGCAGGGAGCTACCAAGCTAAAGATCCCACCATGAAAAGATATCTGGATAAAACCAAGCAACAGCTCAAACAAATAGAGGAATACAAGATCTGCCACAAACCCCATGAGCAAAATGCTCGAGCTGACGCACTCTCAAAATTGGCCAGCACCAAACCAAGGGGCAATAATAGAAGCCTCATCCAGGAAATGCTACAGAACCCATCAATCTCGGAAATGAAAAAAATCCTAACCATAACAGGCCAGGACCAAGGATGGATGATCCCCATAATTAACTACCTCAAAACAGGAACGCTCCCCGCAGGAGAAAAGGAAGCGAAGAAGCTAAAAAGGGAGGCACAGTACTACACCATCATAAACAACATCCTGTACAAAAGAGGGATCTCGGTACCATTACTAAAGTGCGTGCCAACCTCCCACACCAGGGAAGTGTTGGAAGAGGTACACAGCGGCATTTGCGGCAATCATCTCGGAGCACGGGCTCTTGCCAAAAAGATACTCCGGGCAGGGTTTTACTGGCCAACTTTACAGAAAGAATCTACAGAATTCATAAAGACATGTCCACCATGTCAGAAACATGCCAATTTTCACATCGCCCTGCCAGAAGAACTCATCAGCATGACTGCGCCTTGGCCTTTTGCGAAATGGGGACTCGACCTTCTCGGCCCCTTTCCCCAGGGATCAGGGCAAGTTAAATTCCTCATAGTAGGGGTAGATTACTTTACAAAGTGGATCGAAGCAGAACCATTAGCCAATGCCACTGCCCAAAGAAGCCGAAAATTCTTATACAAAAACATTGTCACAAGATTTTAGGTCCCGTACTCAATAACCACGGACAATGGCACCCAATTCACAGATGCGGGCTTCAGAAAATTAGTAGCCGACTTGAATATAAAGCACCAGTACACCTCTGTCGAACACCCCCAAGCTAACGGACAAGCCGAAGCTACCAACAAAGTCATATTGACAGGGTTAAAACGGAGATTGCAGGATGCGAAGGGAGCCTGGGCAGAGGAGCTCCCACAAGCCCTATGGGCATATCGAACGACGCCACATTCCACCACAAAGGAATCCCCATTCCGGCTAACATACGGAATGGAGGCAATGATTCCAGTAGAAATTGAGGAAGGATCACATAGGGCAGTCCATTATAATGAGGGAGCAAACTCCCAACTCCAGAGGGAAGAACTCGACCTACTACCTGAGGTTCAGGAAAGAGCTCGGATCAGAGAAGAAGCGCTAAAACGCCGAATGGCTTCTAGATATAACCAAAGGGTAGTACCAAGAAGTTTCACTGAAAATGACCTCATCTTAATCCGAAATGACATCAGAACAACTCGACCCGGAGAGGGAAAGCTGGCAGCCAATTGGAAAGGACAATACCGAGTCATATAAGTACTCGGGAAGGGCTACTACAGAGTGTCCGAACTCAATGGACGGGAGCTTCCAAGGTCATGGCACGCCTGCAACCTAAGAAGGTACTACAGTTAGAAAAGGTAAAAGATCTCACCAGTGGATGCGCTCTTTTTCCTGAAAAGGTTTTTTAATGAGGCACCAGGTTGAGACCTAGATCATACCCAACTTAAGAGGATGAGAAAATTTCCATATGTATATATTTGCATTTTCTTTGAATAAAATTTATCTAGGTATTCTACAAAGATTTCAAGACGCATTAATCTGAAGTATTCATCGTCCGATTATAAAGCTACAGGTCGGCAGAAAGTGAAAAACAATTTCACTGCACGACCACGATAAAGATGAGTCGTCCGATAAAGGTGAAAACGCGATTCACCCAAAGGACGAGCTAGAGATGCCAACCACTTTCTACAAATCGGCAAAGATGAACACAGAATAATGTAAGAAGTTATAGAAAGCAATCTAAAAAAGAACCTGACGAGGTCTTACGGATAGCTAATAAAATAACTTAAAGACTGGCCGGCGTTCAGAAGTCGGACCAAGTCAACCCAAGTTACAAGTAAACCCTGGAAAGAGGTCTGGCCAACCCTATTAAAGAGGATTACTTTAACTTAGAAGGGCTCGTCCTAGCAAAGTCAGCCCAGGACGAAAAGGTTATAAAAGTAATCCCTGAAAGAGACCCGACAAAGGTCCAAAAAAGAGGATTACGAATAACTTAGAAGAGATCGACCTAACGAAGTCGACCTCCTACAAAAGACGAGTTATAAAAGTAATCCCTGAAAGAGACCTAACAAAGGTCCAAGAAAGAGGATTACGAAATAACTTAGAAGAGATCGACCTAACGAAGTCGACCTCCTACAAAAGACAAGTTATAAAAGTAATCCCTGAAAGAGACCTAACAAAGGTCCAAGAAAGAGGATTACGAAATAACTTAGAAGAGATCAACCTAACGAAGTCGACCTCCTACAAAAAACAAGTTATAAAAGTAATCCCTGAAAGAGACCTAACAAAGGTCCAAAAAAGAGGATTACGAAATAACTTAGAAGAAGTCGACCCAACAAAGTCGATCCACTACAAAAATCCAAGCAATCCCTGAAAGAGACCTCACGAAGGTCCAAGAAAGAGGATTACAAAAAGGAGTCTATCAGGGGACCAACGCAAAGAAGTCGGTTACAAAGCACTAAAGAACACACGTAAAGCAAGAAAACCAAATTGGACCCCTACAGCTACAAAGAGTCAAAAACTCAAGAAGTTCGAATTGGGAGAGTTCAACATCAGCAGGTTTTATATAAAGTTATAAAGGCCTCAAAGGGCCACCAACACTTACTACCCAAAAGGTAGCAAGCTACTTGTCTGTTTTTTTTAAAATAAAAAGTTGCTAGGAAAGCAACTAAAAAGTCAACATCTTAACAAAGTTTCAAAAAACGCCCACAAGTCAGGCCAACTACAATCAACAAACATCAGAAGTTTTCTCGGCAGCATCATGAGCTTTCTTGGCGACATCAGGACCAGGAGAAGGAGGGCAAGCTTGAATCGGCACCGCATCAACAGTCCCATCCTCCCGATTCAGGATCTGGCAATCCAGGTCAGGCACAACAGGAGGAGCGGAAGAAGTCGGCGCTTTGGTGGAAGACACAAGGGGAGGAACAACTTCATCATCATCATCACCCTCATCATCTCTTGCCATCTCTGACAATATTATCCAAGCTAAAAAGGGTGAGATCGGCCTCGGGAGCAATAATTCGGACTTGTTCTTTCAAGTTCTCGTAAGCAGCAGTTACGCTGCCAACAAGATGACCTTGGAGCTCAGCATAATCCTCCCGGGCATTGTCGAGCTCTTCCCTCAGGCGCCTCCCCTCCCTATAGGAAGTCACATAGGTGTCCTTGTGCATCATGGCCGCATCCTCAGCCAACCTCAAGGAAGCTGCCAGCGCCTTAGAACTCGCCTTCTCATTTTCGAGGTCCTTCTCCAATTTAACCACCTTCAGCTCGAGCTCCTCCTTCAACCCCTTCATCTGGTCAAACTCTCGTTTTGCCTCCTCCATAAACGCCTTGGTAGCGTGGAGAGGAAGATTCTGGGCAGTACGATGAAGTGCAGCCGACATAAAGGCCATCCTCACATGATTCTGAGCCATAAACTCCAAATGATGGAGAATGGACACATCATCCATAGGAATGGTACCATATGGCCCAATTTGTTGATCTATAAACTCAATGGCATTGAAGTTAGGAGCGTTGAGGTTAAAAGGCTCAGAAGTCTTTTGCTTTTTACTTGGAGGAGCGGCGGATGGAGCGGCAGAAGAAGAAGGAGGATCCACCGAACGAACTCGAGGTATCGGGATCGCCTTCTTCACCCTGGGAGAGCTCGGCACGGCCGGCTTCTCGCGGGGCTGAGAGGACCCCTCCCCAGCAGCTCGGGCGGCAACATTCCTGGCAGCAGTCGCCTTCTGTGCCCTTTTAAAAGCTTTCATAGACTCATTGTTCTTCATTGCCTCTGCAAATAAAATAGAAGTCAAGCTACGAATCAAACAAGTCGAAAATACAGCTACAAGCATCATAAGACAAACAACAAAGGAAACACAAGATACCCAGTTCAGATTGAAGAAGAGAAGGATTGGTTAGAAATTTCTTTGTGTCGAGATGGGGAGGCTGACCCCAACGCTCCTCTAAAACAGTCACAAAGGCTCGCTAAGCCTCATCCAACATGTCCCAAGAGTACCTGGAGACCCTAACATCCTTCTGCTACTCTAGGGGAAAGGCGGGCTCATCATTTTCATCCAAGAAAAAGGGTCGAGATCCTTTAATAGCTCGGACCTTGAAAAAATAGTTTTTAAAATCCCGAAACGATTCATCAAACATGGAAAAAACTTTCTTTCCTTGGGTAGAACGGAAGGAGACCCAAGCTGACTTCTTTTTCACGACACCAGGCTTAGTCAAGACAAACAAATAGAAAAAGAGAGATTGGGAAGCAGGAATACCAAAACCATTACACAACAATTGGAAGATTTTAATAAAACCCCAAGAGTTGGGGTGAAGTTGAGAAGGGGCAACATTACAAGACCATAACAGGTCGATTTCAAATTGAGTAAAGGGAAGAGTAATTCCAAGTTGACCAAAGAAAAAATCGTAGGCATAAAAGAAAGGGCGATTGTCAACAACTCGAGTCGAGAAACAGACTCTCTCGTCAGAGGAAGGAGGAACAAGCTCATAATTCTTCTCATCACCAGAGTTACTACAGACGCTGTGAAACTGCCTAAGCTGAGAACAAAACTCAGATTCAACCAGCGAGACACACATGAGAACCATGGAGTCCACCCAATCGGCCATACCCGCAGGGACCTGGGAAGGCACCGCTACGACATTATTTCGGGAAGACATGAGGACAACTAAGATCCTACAAAAGAAAAGAAGAGTGGATTACTCAGAAACATCTCGGGCACGGGTCAAAACATCTCGACGGGCGGATAAACAAAAGGAAAACCCCAAGACTCAAACCAAAAGTCCTGGGGCATCCTTTGGAGGCAATAACAATGCAAGGTTTCTAGGAAAAACCTACACCCCAGTATCTTTCAAAACAAGGAAAGAAGGCCTAAAGCAGCAAGCATTTCGTCCATCAAGTTAAAAAATGCAAAAGTCATCAAAGCAACTATCTTTCTACAGTCTACCAGCGAAAGCACTGTCAACGTCAACAAATGCCAAACAGAAAATCACCAAAGACACAACCTTTCTCAGAATTAGGCGAAAAACCACCATCAAAAGTGCAAACAGAAAAGGCGATAGCGTGCAAAAACCCTAAAAGCATTAAGCGAAAGTAATCATGCAGAAGATGAAGAAACTCTAGAACACACGGTGACAAACAGGCACGACAAATGCAAAAAGATCCAAGTTTTTCAAACAAGCATTCAAGCAAAACCAAAACTTTATCAAAAACCGAAGGCCAAAGCCGCAAAAGAAGTAAGGAAGCAGAAAGTAGAAACCAAACCTGGAAAAAGGAGGAAAGTTCTGAAGAAAGATGAAAGCCGGGGCAGGAAATCATCTCTCAAAGTGAAGCACCAACGGAGGCGAAGCAAGAACAAACACAAAGAAAAGTTGAGAGCGAGAGAATGAAGGGAGAAATGCGAAGAAGTTACGAAAGGGGCGAAGGAGAGAAACCGTTTCTGGGTTTGCAAAATCAAAATAAAGAGAGCCTAAGGGAAACGGGGCAATTAATGTTAATAAAGGCATTAAACCCTCGCACGTTTCCAAAGTGCCGATATAAAAGCGCGCGCTTTTAGAGAAAAACGTTCTACATTCAAAAAAAGACTCTACAAAGAAAGGAATCGACAAAAGTGCTTGAGTTCGACTTCAATCAAGGACTCGACCTCAAAAAGGAGACCGAGCTCATGCAGGGGCACTGTTCATACCCTGGGTCGAGCTATCCGACCTGGGATGATTGGAGATAAAGCGACCGACCTCTTCAGGTCAGGCTATCCGACCTCTTCTCAAAGAGGTCGGCCAAATCGACAAGAAAGCCCAACAAAGGGCCCAAATAGAGGAACACGACCCACATCCAAAGGCAATCCAAGCCTATAAAGATAAAGGCGGTTCCCTTGAAGATAAGCTGACTTCACCCCAAATAAGATAAGATAAGATAAGATAACTAACTTATCTTATCAGAAAGGTCAGCCCACACTACTATTAATACACTGGAGCACCCAGGTATAACTCATACTCTGATTCTACATAAAAACCTGTTTAATACCCATGCTAACTTAAGCATCGGAGTCTCTTGCAGGTACCCCCCACCCTCCGGTGACCAAGGATCAGCAGTACAGCCAGTCCAACAAGTCGGACACGACAGCTCCGGCCGCCACCCACCAGCCGGACACGTCATCTCCGACCAGTACAGAAGATCTCGTCCGAGATCGACCTCCAGTTTCAGGTAACCCTCGGAACAGAATCCATCATCCTTGGCAGACCCTTTCTAGCCACAACAAAAGCTGTGATTGATGTTGACAGAGGAGAATTGGTCCTTCATGTGAATAAGGACTCCCTTGTGTTTAAAGGATCTCCCTCTGTAACTATTCATACCCTGGGTCAAGCTGTCTGACCCGGGATATTCTACCAACAAGACGACCGACCTCTTCAGGTCAGGACAATCCGACCTCTTCTCAAAGAGCTCGGCCAAGTCGACAGGAAAGCCCAAAAAAGGGCCCAAATCGAGGAATACGACCCAAATCCAAAGGCAGCCCAAGCCTATAGAGATAAGGGCGGTTCCCTTGAAGATAAGATGACCTCACTCAAAGATAAGATAAGATAAGATAAGATAACTAACTTATCTTATCTAAGAAGGTCACTTCTCACCATTATAAATACATTGGAGCACCCAGGTATAACTCATACTCTGATTCTACTAAAAACCTGCTTGATACCCTTGCTAACTTAAGCATCGGTGTCCCTTGCAGGTACCCCCACCCTCCGGTGACAAAGGATCAGCAGCATAGCCAGTCCAACAAGTCGGACACAACCACTCCGGCCGCCACTCACCAGCCGGAGACATCAGCTCCGACCAGTACAGAAGATCTCATCTGAGATCGACCTACAGTTTCAGGTAACCCCCGAAACATTGGTGCAGTTGCCGGGGACCCGGAAGTCTTCCCATCACCATGGCAGATGACCATGAAAATGACCACGATTCAGATCTGGAAGATAGAACACCGCACAAGAACGTAGACACCACATCAAAAGATACTCCTCAACCTAACAAAAGCACCGATTCACCGACTGTGGAAGCCATGGAAGCACTTCAAGATCGCTTGAAGCAACTCAAAAAAGGGGCGGAGCATCAACCAGAAGCTGAGAAAAACCTACAAAGGGAAATAAGACGACGCCGGGAATTGGATGACAAACTCCTAAAAATCGAAGCCGATCTCAAGGCCAAAGATAATCGATCATCTCATGAGGATAGCTCCCGCAAGGATCAAGATCCATTTACCAAAGAGATCATGAAGACCAAGATCCTGAAAGACTTTAAGCTCCCGGATATGACTTTGTACGATGGCACTACAGACCCCGGCCATCATCTCAGCAATTTCAGAAGTAGAATGTACCTCACCGACGCCTCAGATGCAGTTCGCTGCAAAGCCTTTCCAACTACTCTAACAAAGACAGCAATTAGATGGTTCGACAATCTACCTCCTAGGTCCATCTCAAGCTTCGACGACTTAGCCAAAAAGATTTTGGCCATATTCTCCATCCAAAAAGATAAGGCTAAACACGCCCCAAGTCTACTAGGAATCAAGCAAGAAGATCGGGAAAGTCTTCGTAACTACATGGAAAGATTAAACAAAACATGCCTAGACATACAAAGCCTACTAACAGAGGCCGCCATCATGGGCCTCATCAATGGCCTACGAGAAGGACCTTTTAGCCAATCTATATCAAAAATATATCCCACATCTCTGAACGAAGTGCAAGAACGAGCGGAGAAGTACATCAACATGGAGGAAAATTCTCGACTAGGAGAGACCTCAAAATCCGGATTCACCTATCCCTCCCGGGACAAGGATAAAGAGTCCAAGAAGAAGGAAGATCGACATGGGGAAAAAATAAAAAAATACCATAATTACACCCCTCTTCGGGTGTCCCTTGTGGACGTCTATAGAAAAGTCTGCCACACTGAGAAATACCCCCAGCTCGACCACTCAAAGGCAAGAAAGGAGGAGGACACCGGACTAAATATTGTGAATAACATCGAATCCGCGGGCATTCCACCAATGAATTTTTTGACTTAAAAAATGTCATAGAAAAACTAGTAAGAGAGGGAAAACTAGATCAATACCTGGCCACCCGGGACGATGAGCAAAGAAAAAGAAGAAGGGACGAAGATGTCGGACGAACAAAGCGATCAACTCGTACACCAGAAAGACACGTCCATATGATACACGGTGGATTTGTGGGAGGAGGAATCTCCAAATCATCTCGCAAAAGATACTTTAAAGAAGTGTATCGTGTTGAGGGGAAAGAGAAAACACCCGACATCCCCGTAATTACTTTCACCAAAGAAGACGCATCCGGAATCATCTTAGGACACGACGATCCCATGGTCATCACAATGATACTAGCAAACGCAAATCTCCATCGCACCCTGATAGACCAAGGGAGCTCCGCTGACATCTTGTTTAAAACTTCCTTCGACAAGCTCAGCCTGGAAGAAAAAGAACTTTGAGCATATCCGAACAGTCTGTTTGGACTGGGAGACACCCCAGTTCAACCACTTGGATACATATCACTACACACAACCTTTGGGAAAGGGAACCAATCAAAAACACTCAAGATAGACTACATCGTGGTCGATGTGAGCTCAGCCTACAACGCCCTAATAGGTCGGACAACATTGAATCAGCTCGGCGCAATAGTCTCGATTCCACATCTATTCATGAAATTTCCAACTGTAGAAGGGATAGCTACAATAAAAGCAGACCAAAAGATGGCACGCTGCTGTTACAATGAAAGTCTAAACCTCAGAGAAAGAGGAGAAGAATTCCGCACAATCGAACTCGGTGGAGTTCAGAGGCGGGAAGAACTCCGCCCACAATCCGAAGGTGAAATAGAAAAAGTCCAGATCGGAGATATCCCAGACAAAACAACCAATATCAGTACGAACCTAAAGGGAGACATAAAAGAATCAATCGTACAGTTCTTACAAGATAATGTCGACCTCTTTGCATGGAAGGCTGCAGACATGCCGGGTATAGACCCCAAATTAATGTGCCACAAGTTGGCGGTCTACCCAGGATCTCGGCCAGTACAACAAAGGCGAAGAAAGCTTGGGCCAGAACGATCTCAAGCTGTGGAAGAGCAGGTACAAGCTTTACTAGAGGAAGGATTCATAAGAGAAGTCAAGTATCCACCATGGCTAGCTAACGTCGTATTGGTGAAAAAATCAAATGGAAAGTGGCGAATGTGCACCGACTACACTAATCTCAACAAAGCCTGCCCAAAAGATCCTTATCCACTCCCAAGTATCGACGCTCTGGTAGATGCCTCCTCCAGATATATATACCTCTCATTTGTGGACGCTTATTCGGGGTACAACCAAATCCCAATGTATTGACCAGACCAAGAAAAGACTTCATTCTTAACCCCAAAAGCAAACTACTGCTACATCGTTATGCCTTTTGGTCTTAAAAATGTGGGAGCTACTTATCAGAGGTTAATGAATAAGATCTTTACCAATCGCATCGGAAAAATCATGGAAGTCTATGTGGACAACATGTTAATAAAGACACAAAGTGAGGAGACGCTATTATCCGACCTGACCCAAGTGTTCGACACTATAAGAAGGCATGGCATGCGACTCAATCCTGCAAAATGCACCTTCGCAGTAGAAGCTGGTAAATTCTTGGGTTTTATGCTCACACAAAGAGGAATAGAGGTAAATCCAGATAAATGCCGGGCCATACTCGACATGAAGAGCCCGACTTGTGTCAAAGAGGTACAACAACTCAACGGGAGGTTGGCAGCCTTGTCTAGATTTCTAGCTAGATCTGCAATAAGATCTCTCCCCTTCTACGCTACTCTAAGGAAGGGAAAAAAGTTCGAATGGACAAAAGAGTGCGAGCAAGCCTTCCAAGATTTCAAAAGATTCCTAGGATAACCACCCATCCTAACTCGGCCAAGGGAAGGAGAACCACTCACATTGTACCTTGTAGTAGGAAGTCGGGCAGTAGCCTCAGCACTAGTTCGAGAAGACAACAGCGGGCAACAACCCGTATACTTCATCAGTAAAGCATTACAAGGGTCCGAGTTGAATTACCAAAAAATAGAAAAGTTTGCATACGCCCTCATACTAACATCTCGACGACTTCGTCAATACTTCCAAGCCCACACCATTAGGGTTCGGACTAACCAGCCTATAAAAGGAATTTTGTAGAAAACAGACCTAGCAGACAGAATTTTGCAATGGACAGTCGAGTTGTCCGAATTTGATCTTCAATAAGAAACTCGGACAGCCATCAAGTCACAATACCTGGCCGACTTCATCGCAGAATTTACAGACACCCCGGAACCCCCCACAGAATAGAGTCTCTACGTGGATGGTTCCTCAAATAAAACTGGAAGCGGCACGGGTGTGATCATTGAAAGCGACCAAGGAACCCAAATCGAACTATCCCTCAAATTCGGGTTCCCTGACTCAAACAACCAAGCAGAATATGAGGCACTACTAGCTGGTTTGAAGCTAGCTAGAGAGGTTGGAGCTAAAAAGCTTATCATCTTCAGCGATTCGCAAGTCATCACTTCACAAATAGCAGGGAGCTACCAAGCCAGAGATCCCACCATGAAAAAATATTTGGACAAAACCAGGGAACAGCTCGGACAGCTAGGAGAATATGAAGTCCATCACATACTCCGAGAACAGAATGCCCGAGCTGACGCACTCTCAAAACTAGCCAGCACCAAACCAGGGGGTAACAATAGAAGCCTCATCCAAGAAATGCTGCATTCTCCATCAATCTCGGAAGAAGAAAAAATCCTAGCCATAACAGGTCAGGATCAAGGATGGATGACCCCCATAATTAACTACCTCAAAACAGAAACACTCCCCACAGATGAAAATGAGGTTAAAACGGGAGGCACAACACTATACTATCATAAATAATACTCTATACAAAAGAGGGATTTCAATACCATTCTTAAAATGTGTGCCGACTTCCAATACAAGGGAAGTTCTAGAAGAAATACATAGTGGCATTTGTGGCAATCATCTCGGAGCGCAAGCACTTACCAAAAAAGTATTCCAGGCAGGATTTTATTGGCCAACTCTACAAAAGGAGGCCACAAAGTTCGTAAAGACATGTCCACCATGTCAAAAACATGCCAACTTTCACATCGCCCCGCCAGAGGAGCTCATCAGCGTAACCTGACCTTGGCCATTTGCAAAACGGGGACTCGACCTTCTCGAACCCTTCCCTCAGGGATCGGGGCAAGTTAAATTTCTCATAGTAGGGGTAGACTATTTCACAAAGTGGATCAAGGCAGAACCCCTAGCCAATGCCACTGCTCAAAGAAGTTGAAAATTCCTATATAGGAACATTGTCACAAGGTTCGGGTGTAACGACCCAATTTTCAGTATGTCTAGATCATACCGGAAACTGAGTGCTACCAATTTGTCTTCCTAATTATTATCTATTATTTATCATATGAGCCTGATTCGTTGTTAAAAGCGTAGTTAATTTGCGAGGTATATTTTTTTTAAAACGTTTGGATTAATATACGGAATCATTCATAATCAACTCACAACTGATAACAGATAAAACAGTTATAAGCAACCACACATAAATACATCACAAGTAGCTAGCAACATTCAGTGATCCAGCCTTTAATAGAGTATAGACATTTAGTTAGAACACCCCTAGATATAGCTAGATAATAACTATATACATATACATACATACAACATCCCAGGTCTTGACCTGTTCAAGAGGTCCCTAAGCTGGCACCTAGGCTAGCCTAGACTCTATACTCAACTAGTCCCTCTAAACTTCTAAAGCGAGGGAAAATACGTTCTAAGCCTTCAAAACTCAAGTCAGGTGGAACGTCATCAAAAGGTAGAACATAATCTGCTACTCTTCTGCACGATCAGACATTGCCATAGGACGTCTCTCTGGTACCTCATCAAGTACCCACACAGTAGGAGTCTCGTACACAGCATTTAGGTTAAAGTTCACTTACAAACGGGGTGTAGACATTGGCTGGTCTCACAGTATATACATATAAATAGAGAACGATATTCACCTTAGACTCCGAAGACTATCTAGAGCGGAATCCTCTTTGCAGAACCATCATCAACAAACTACGGTAAGGTACTCTCACTTCCATCTGAAGAGGGAAAGGAGAGAGAAGGGGTAAGAACTGGGGAGTTGATGCCAGGGTATTTTGGCCAGTTTCACTGACCTTTTCTTTACTATTTTAGGGTAGTTTCATGCATTTTCTTAGTTAATAAGCAAGTTTTGGGTAGATAATCACTTACATCTTGATTCAAGCAAACATTGTGAATTTTACATGATTTTAAGAGAATTATGCATGAATTGAATGACAAAATAGATGATGCATGATCTCATGAGTTAGAACCTAGCTTTGATGCGCTTTACTTGCTTGATTTCAGGACAAAGGAAGCAAGGAAGATGCCACGTTAATAGCCACGTTAGTCTAACTAACGTGACTATTAACGTGGAATGGAGGCTAGCTTGCAACATTAATAAGAAAAGTGAACACCAATAACACCTTCGTGAGCCATCATAGCCTACGTTAGTGTCCACGTTAACTACATTAACGTGGAAGCTAACGTGGACGAAAAAGAAAGCCCCAACGTTAGTGGTAAAAGTGAATACCACTAACATTCCAAAAGATACAATTGGCCACGTTAAGACTCACGTTAACTACATTAACGTGAACTCTAACGTGGGAGGAGCAAGGATGAGCCAACGTTAGTGACACTCACCTTTGTCACTAACGTTGGACCAAGCCACTATTAGCCACGTTAGTTGCCATGTTAATTACATTAACGTGGAAGCTAACGTGGAGGAAAGAAATGATGAGCCAACGTTAGTGACACTCACCTTTGTCACTAACGTTGGAGATGGCAATCACCACCACGTTAGTGGTTATGTTAATACAATTAACGTGAGGCACTAATGTGGGAAGGGGCGTTTGGAGCGTTAGTGACAAAGGTAAGTGTCACTAATACTCTCAAAGCTGAGGGATGCCCACGTTAAGGGTCATGTTAGCTACACTAACGTGGACTCTAACATAGGGAGGAAGGGCAACAAGAAAACGTTATTGGAAAAGGGGAATACCAATAACGTTTGCGAAGGACCAAGAGGCAACGTTAGTGGTCACGTTAGTGCCACTAATGTTGAAGTTAATGTGGACCATTTTGGGTTAAGAACGTTTGTGAAAAAGGTGATCGTCACTAACGTTCTCGAACCCACATTTTCACTTAACGTTAACACCACTAACGTCCTAACTAACGTCCATGCCTAACTCACACTTTTTTTGCAAGAAAAGCTAAGCCCATTGAAGATGATAACTGCTTCAACTCAAAGATCCAAAGGCCCATATCCAAGACTTGAAGAGCCAACTAGAAGATCAGAAGAGTAGTATATATAGGAGTAGTTTTGAACTAGTAGACAAGCTTTTGGCATTTTGGAGAACTACTCTCTGTGAAATTTTACTTTCTCTGCAATTTCTAGTTTTACTTTTAGAATGTATTTCCCATCTAAGGTAGGAAACAAACAAAAAGTTAGTTAGTTAGTTGAAACAAATTTGAAAATCAATTTTGAAAAGATAAGAAGTTAGGAAGTTAGAAAAGATATTTTGAAAATCAAATTTTTGAAAAAGATAAGATAAGAAGATATTTTTGAAAAGATATGATTGAAATTAGTTTTGAAAAAGATTTGATTTTTAAAATCACAATTAATGACTTGATTCACAAGAAATCACAAGATATGATTCTAGAACTCAAAGTTTGAATCTTTCTTAACAAGCAAGTAACAAACATGAAATTTTTGAATCAAAACATTAATTGATGATGTTATTTTCGAAAATTATGAGATAAAATTAAGAAAAAAATTTTTGAAAAATATTTTTATAATTTCGAAAATAACTAAGAAAAATGAAAAAGATTTGATTTTTGAAAAAGATTTTGAAAAAGATAAGATTTTTAAATTGAAAATTTGATTTGACTCATAAAAACAACTAGATTTTATAAATTTTTGAAAAAGTCAAATCTACTTTTCGAAATTTTAAGAGAGAAAAAGGGAAAGATTTTTTTTTTATTTTTGAATTTTTATGATGAGAGAGAAAAACAAGAAAAATGATGCAATGCATGAAAGTTATGGATCAAAACAATGAATGCATGCAAGAATGCTATGAATGTCAAGATGAACACCAAGAACACTATGAAGATCATGATGAACATCAAGAACACATTTTTGAAAAATTTTTAATGCAAAGAAAACATGCAAGACACCAAACTTAGAATTCTTTAATGCTTAGACATAAAGAATTCAGGAATGCATATGAAAAACAAGAAAAGACACAAAACATGCAAATGCAAAGATCAAACAAGAAGACTTACCAAGAACAACTTGAAGATCATGAAGAACACTATGAATGCATGAATTTTTTCGAAAATTATTTGAAAAACAAAAATAAGGATTCCAAATTTTTTAATATGAATTCCAGGCCTCTAGCATTCTTAGTCTAAAGCTCCAATCTGAGGGTTAGGCATGGCTTAATAGCCAGCCAAGCTTTAGCATATAACATCAGAGAATATACTGCTCATTACTTATCAAAGTAACTTGCCTCTATGCTGATGGTTTGGAAGCCTCAGTCCAAAAGAATTTAGACATGGCTTTATGGCTAGTCAGGCTTCAACATGCTTCATGAAACACTAGAATTTATTCTTAAAAATTTTGAAGAAAAATATATTTTTGCTTTATACCACGAAGATTCTGATTAAGAGATCTAAGAGATACTCATTCAATCTAATGTAGAACGGAAGTGGTTGTCAGGCACGCGTTCATAGGGAATGATGATGATTGTCACGTTCATCACATTCAGGTTGAAGTGCGAATGAATATCTTAGAAGCGAAATAAGATGAATTGAATAGAAAATATTAGTACTTTGCATTAATCTTTGAGGAACAGCAGAGCTCCACACCTTAATCTATGGAGTGCAGAAACTCTACCGTTGGAAATACATAAGTAATGAAGGTCCAGGCATGGCCGAATGGCCAGCCCCCAAACGTGATCAATAGATCAAAAGGTAATCCAAAGATGATCCAAAGATGTCTAATACAATAGTAAAAGGTCCTATTTATAATAAACTAGCTACTAGGGTTTACAGAAGTAAGTAATTGATGCATAAATCCACTTCCGGGGCCCACTTGGTGTGTGCTTGGGCTGAGATTGAAGTCTACACGTGGAGAGGTCATTCTTGGAGTTGAACGCCAGCTTTTGTGCCAGTTTGGGCGTTGAACTCCACTTTGCAACTTGTTTCTGGCGCTGGACGCCAGAATTGGGCAGAGAGCTGGCGTTGAACCCCAATTTGTGTCGTCTAAACTTGAGCAAAGTATGGACTATTATATATTTCTGGAAAGCCCTGGATGTCTACTTTCCAGCGAAATTGGAAGCGCGCCATTTTGAGTTCTGTAGCTCTAGAAAATCTATTTTGAGGGCAGGGAGGTCAGAATCCAACAGCATCAGCAGTCCTTCTTCAACTTCTGAATCTGATTTTTGCTCAAGTCCCTCAATTTCAGCCAGAAAATACCTGAAATCACAGAAAAACACACAAACTTATAGTGAAGTCCAGAAATGTGAATTTAACATAAAAACTAATGAAAACATCCCTAAAAGTGACTAGATTCTACTAAAAACATACTAAAAACAATGCCAAAAAGCGTATAAATTATCCGCTCATCACCAACCTAAGGTAGTTTCCTTTTCATGATCATCTCAATAAAAGTTACAAGTAGTTTTCCCTGTATTGCGAGGAGCTAAGTTTGGTGTTGCACACCAAAACAATCCAAGAGTGAATGTGTAATTCTAAGTTTGGTGTTCCACCAAAGATTTCAGTTAGAATCACACTACACCTCTTCAAGAGCAGATTGCTAGCCCCAACCAATCAGGAAAACCAATTGACAAGAGTTTAGTTTCTAGTTCATAGTTGTTTTAGTAATAAAAGCACTTAAGGTTCTCTGCATGTATTCAATCTGTTGCATTAGGCAAGGAACTAAGTTTGGTGTTCACACACCAAATCAAGTTCAGAAATTCACAAGCATACATGCATGCTAACTATTTCTCAAGTGCTTTGGGAACAAGCAACTTCCAATAACTTTGCAGGAATTCAATCAAATCTTCGGGAAAAATGGTGCACCATCATCCAAGGAAGCGAAAAAGGATGCAAAAGCTATGGACGATGACAACAAAGTGATGGCTAGAAGTCACCACCAAAAGGTTGTATTGTTACTTGATTCCATATACTTGGAAATGCTCAAATTGGAAGTCTGAATGTATCCCTGATTATTAGTTACTCTTTAGTTTAAATCACTGGAATTTAATGTTCGTTTTCCCCCGCCTTTGTCATATGTGTGCTGGTCCAAGTTACCTGTTTTCATTTTTCACCTTTGCTTACTTGTATGCTTGCCCTTTGAATTTAATGAAAGAGAATGTTATAAAAAGGAAAGACGAGAGTGATGTTCAATTTGTGGAGTAAGTTCTTAAGCTTGTGGTGTAGTAATTACTTAGCTAAGTTGGTTCACCAACAAGGTAGGAAGGCAACTATCTGTCCTGAATCATATACTTGAAACAAAACCCATGAGACTCGCTAAATAACAAGATCCTAATAAGAAAAAGGGAAAGAAAAATGAAAGTTGAGAAATAAAGAAAAAGAGTAAGAAATAAGGCTAGGCACCAAGGGTTGAATCTTGAGGCATGTGTCTGTGGTGGTCCTGTGTAAAGGATATGCTTGAATGAATAAGCTTTCAGGGGTGCCTTATCACTTGGTAACTTGGGTTAACTAACCCGGAATTATCAGCTAAAAGTCCACTATCAAGAGTAACCTTTGCTACAGAACACTTAGTAACCCAAAGAGGTGCTGGACACCAAGGTCTCAAGTAAGAAAAATAACAAACCATGTGCCTGTGGTGTGTATGTATGGGGGAAAGAGACTTGAGGGAGTAAGTCCTTAGGGGTGTCTTAACACCCAGCACCTTGGACCAACTGGTTCGGGAGTGCTAGCTGAAAGCTTATCTTAAAGAGTCGCCCCCTCACAAAGCACCTAGTCTAAGAACACAATTAAACCTTGAAAAGATAAAAGGATCAATGAATAAAAGTCTCAAAGGGTGCAATCAAGTGAGTATTCCAAGACATGATAAAGGTCTGAAAGCCAGTAAAGGAATCAACCTAAGTTGCGATGCATAAAACCCCATAAAACCAAAGACATGACTTCCACAATAATGACTCATCTCTCTTGTCATTTCATTCATCATTCTCATGTTTCAGTACTTGCTTAGGGACAAGCAAGCTTTAAGTTTGGTGTTGTGATGCCAGGGTATTTTGGCCAGTTTCACTGACCTTTTCTTCACTGTTATAGGGTAGTTTCATGCATTTTCTTAGTTAATAAGCAAGTTTTGGGTAGATAATCACTTACATCTTGATTCAAGCAAACATTGTGAATTTTACATGATTTTATGAGAATTATGCATGAATTGAATGACAAAATGGATGATGCATGATCTCATGAGTTAGAACCTAGCTTTGATGCACTTTACTAGCTTGATTTCAAGACAAAGGAAGCAAGGAAGATGCCGCGTTAATAGCCACGTTAGTGAATGGAGGCTAGCTTGCAACGTTAATAAGAAAAGTGAACACCAATAACGCCTTCGTGAGCCATCATAGCCCACGTTAGTGTCCACGTTAACTACATTAACGTGGAAGCTAACGTGGAGGAAAAAGAAAGCCCCAACGTTAGTGGTAAAAGTGAATACCACTAACGTTCCGAAAGATACAATTGGCTACGTTAAGAGTCACGTTAACTACATTAACGTGAACTCTAACGTGGGAGGAGCAAGGATGAGCCAACGTTAGTGACACTCACCTTTGTCACTAACGTTGGACCAAGCCACTATTAGCCACGTTAGTTGCCACGTTAATTACATTAACGTGGAAGTTAACGTGGAGGAAAGAAATGATGAGCCAACGTTAGTGACACTCACCTTTGTCACTAATGTTGGAGATGGCAATCACCACCACGTTAGTGGTCACGTTAATACAATTAACGTGAGGCACTAACGTGGGAAGGGGCGTTTGGAGCGTTAGTGACAAAGGTAAGTGTCACTAACGCTCTCGAAGCTGAGGCATGCCCACGTTAAGGGTCACGTTAGCTACACTAACGTGGACTCTAACGTAGGGAGGAAGGGCAACAAGCAAATGTTATTGGAAAAGGTGAATGCCAATAACGTTTGCGAAGGACCAAGAGGCAACATTAGTGGTCACGTTAGTGCCACTAACATTGAAGTTAACGTGGACCATTTTGGGTTAGGAACGTTAGTTAAAAAGGTGATCGTCACTAACGTTCTCGAACCCACATTTTCACTTAACGTTAACACTACTAACATCCTAACTAATGTGCATGCCTAACTCACACTTTTTCTGCAAGCAAAGCTAATCCCACTGAAGATGATAACTGCTTCAACTCAAAGATCCCAAAGCCCGTATCCAAGACTTGAAGAGCCAACTAGAAGATCAGAAGAGTAGTATATATATGAGTAGTTTTGAACTAGTAGACAAGCTTTTGGCATTTTGGAGAACAACTCTCTATAAAATTTTACTTTCTCTGCAACTTTTAGTTTTACTTTTAGAATGTATTTCCCATCTATGCTTTCCATTCACAGAGCTGTGAACAACTAAACCCCTTTCATTGGGTTAGGGAGCTCTGTTGTAATTTGATGGATCAATAATAGTTTTCATTATTCTTCTTCTTTCTTTTCTCTTGATTTTACTAGAAAGCTTTCAATCTTCATCCTATTGGGTAGTTGTCTTGGAAAAGAAGCTATTCATACTGGATCTCTTCGGACCTTGGAAGAGGAATGAAGAGATCATGCTAGAAATGCTTTCTCATGTTGGACCAAATTGGGGTTTGGATGGATATGGTGACATATAATACTACCAACACTTTGATTTGGGAATACATGTGGTATAATCAGTGACCATACTTCATCTCTTTTCATAAGTAATTAGACCAAGGAATTGGCTATTGATCAATATTTGAGAGATTGGGTTGCCAAGGAATTGGAATTCAATCACTTAAGATTGCCAAGGAGATCAATGAATGCATTGATTGAGAAAGAGATGAAAATGAACTTGATCCGGAGAATACAACATCTCCTGAGCCCAATGAACTCCCCATTTCTGATCTTACCCATTCTCTTTATCATTTGCCATTTACTTTTATGCTCATATTCTCAATTCTCCATTTAAGATTCTGCAATTTATTTTCCGCCATTTACATTTTGCTCTTTATTTCCAGCATTTACATTTTCTGCTATTTACTTTTCCGCCATTTAATTTCCTGCAATTCTCAATTCAAATTCTGCTTAGCTCAACTAGAACATTCTTCTAATTAAAGTTGCTTGACCAATCAATCCTTGTGGGATTCGACCTCACTCTATTGTGAGTTTTTACTTGACGACAATTCGGTATACTTGCCGAGGGAGATTTGTTGAGAGACAAGTTTTCGTGCATCAGGAGTTCTTAGTAGGGCCGGGGTTATTAGTTAGGTTCATTAATTCTATGTTGTTTAGCAGACTAATAATAGAATACAGAGAAGCAGTAAATAGAAAATACAGATAAATAGAGAAGATAGAGAAAATAGATAGCAGAACACAAACAGAAGAATACAAGAAAATAATACGAACACAAACACAGAGAATAGAATACAAACAAGGAATGCATACATTCATGCAACAATCATAATAGAGAAAATGCACAACCAAGTATGATGCATGTCTAGCCCTAGTACATGTAATGAGCTCATTTGTCAGTTTCTACCCGCTCCCGACGTAACCCGAAGCAGCTGAAACGGGTATGGCTTTCCTGTTGGCTATTGATAAACCACTATTTTATGGTTATCTTGTGCTCAATTGAGTGGATTTTATCAACCCTTTACCCACTTATTCATACTATTTGCATGGTTTTACATTTGCCTTCCTAATTATGTGCTTTGATTGAAAACATGAATCTTTGGCCTTAAGTTCCCTATGTTTAAATCCTCTCTTATTACCATTATATGCCTTGATATGTGTGTCAAGTAATTTCAGAGATTACAGGGCAGGAATGGCTCAGAGGATGGAAAGAAAGCATGCAAAAGTGGAAGGAATACAAGAAGTTGGAGAAATTGCTAAGCTGTCTAGCCTGACCTCTTCGCACTCAAACGGCTATAACTTTAGCTACAGAGGTCTAAACGACACGGTTCCAGTTGCGTTGGAAAGCTAACGTCTGGGGCTTCGATTTGATATATAATATGCCATAGTTTCCCTGACACTAGGCAACGCGAACGTGTCATCCACGCGGCCGCGTCGCAGTGACAAAAAATCAGCGTGTTTGAATTCACAAACAGCGAATTCTGGGCTGTTTCTGACCCAGTTTGCGGCCCAAAAAACATAGATTAGAGGCTATAAAGTGGGAAAATATATCCATTCATCAATAGGCTTTTAATATTCACTTTTCATAGGATTTAGATGTAGTTTTTAGAGAGAGAGGTTCTCCACTCTCTCTTAGGATTAGGATTTAGGATTTCTCTTAGTCTTAGGAGTGACTCTCAATCCCAGGTTCAATGTTCTTTTATTTTATATTTATCTCTTACTTTTAGATACTTTAATGCTTATATTAGTTATGTTGCCTATTTGGCTTATGCTACATTCATGTTATGATTTTCTTAATTAATATTATTTGAGGTATTTCAGATTTAAGATTGCTTTGATTTATTTATATTGATGCTTTTAATTTAATTTAGAATTTTCCCTCTTGGCTTTGGTTGAGTCATTGGAGACACTTGAGTTATCAAACTCATTGTTGATTGAAAATTGGAATTCTTCAAGAATTAATTCGAGTTCCAATAACTCTAACTTTTTTCAAGGAAATACTAGGATCTGAGGAATAAAAATTAATTCATCCACTTAACTTACCTACATAGTTAGAGGTTAACAAAGTGGGAGAAAAATCCAATTCTCATCACAATTGATAAGGATAACCAGGATAGGACTTTCAGTTCTTATACCTTGCCAAGAGCTTTGTTATTTATTATTTTAACGACTTGTTATCTTACATTACTTGCTACTTCTTTCCAAAATCCCCAATTTACAAGACTCATAACCAATAATAAGAACATACCTCCCTGCAATTCCTTGAGAAGACGACCCGAGGTTTAAATACTCGGTTATCAATTTATTAAAGGGTTTGTTACTTGTGATAACCAAAACGTTTGTACGAAGAGATTTCTGTTGGTTTAGAGACTATATCTACAACGCGACTGTTTTTATAAAATTCTTTACTGGCAAAAATCCTAACGTCAAAATGGCGCCGTTGCCGGGGAATTGCAAACGTGTGCCTTATTATTGGTTATTGTAAATATTTGCTTTTTGCTTGTTTATTTGTTTTTATTTTTGTTTTTATTTTTGCTTTTTCGTAAATTAAGAGGTTATTGGTTTTTATTTAGTTATTAAAAACTTTTCAAAAATTTTTTTTCTTGGTGTTCATCTTGATCTTCAAGTTGTTCTTCGTGTTCATCTTGACCTTCAAGTTGTTCTTAATTGTTTTCTTCGTTTTGATCTAAAAAATTTTAAGTTTGGTGTCATTTTATTGTTTTTATCTTTCCTCATTAAATTCAAAAATTCAAAATTTAAAACTCAAATTTCAAATTTCAAAATTCAAAATTCAAATTTAAAAATTTAAAATTCAAATCTTAAATTTCAAATTTCAAATTTCAAACTTTAATTTTCAAATTCAAAAATTTAAATAAACTTTTAATTTAAAATTTGTTTTTATTTTCGTTTTTAATTTTTATTTGATACTATGAACTCTCACCCCTTTGGCTATGATTCTGGTTACAATTATGTTGCAGGAAGAGGAAATTACAATGAGAATAGGCATCAAGGTTGGAACAATCAAAGATGGGAGGAGCCACAAGGATTTGATAAACCCCTCATGGCAACAACCACCTCCAATGGACTGTCAACAACCACCACCATATGCCTATAAACCCTCTCCTCAACATGACTTTGGACCACCATACTCATAAGCCCCTCATCACCAAACACCACCACATGATCCTAACCCTTATCCACCATACCAACCACCTTATGAGCCATATGAACCATATCAAGAACCACCACTTTCCTATGTACCATGTCCATATCCATTACCTCAAGACTCAACAGAGCATCTCACAGAAACATGTGCAAAACTTCAAGCAACCCTTCGCCAACTGGATCAAGCGATAAATCAATTAGCTTTCTGATGGGAAGCAGAAGCTGATGAATTAAAAAAATTATTAAAATTGATACGTTGCAAGTATAGTTCTTAATTCACCGAAAATCTGCCTATCAATTTAGAAATGTGTCACAAAGAGTTTAAATCAAAATTACTGGGAGTTTTAAGTCCTAGGTCGTCTCCCAACGAGTTGCAGAGAAGGGTGCTATCTTATTAATCAGAGGTTCGAAGAAATTGAGGTAAGTAAATTGGAATGTAAACTGAGGGAAATTAAATGATATGAATAAAAGCCTTGACTGGGAATTGATTAGTTAGAATCTTTATCATTGATGGAGTGATTTTTAAGATTGATTTATAATTAACGGTTACTCTGTTCAGTTATCCTTTACTAGGTAAGGGAAAGTCAAACAAGTTGGATTACTAGATCCGTTCACGAGTTACAACCCACTTAGTTCAAAGGGATTGACGTTGGTGACAGGATAGCAATTCAACAATTAACCCAATTACAAATTTTCTTTCAATCCTTCCAACTCAAGAGTTCCTTTTCAATCAATTTCCCATCAAGTAATGAAACTACTCACGCATTGTAAATAATAAATCCATAATACATAAAAGGGAATTAAAAGAAGACATGATTATTGGAATTGAAATTGAATTAAAAAGAAATAATCCTTGCGTTAATTAATCATAAAAGTATCTGAATGACAAAATTGAACATAACAAAGAACATGGAAGAATAAAACCAAGTTAAGAGAATAAACTAGAATGATGAAGTCTTGATGAGGAAATAACTCTTCTCAATGTTCTAATGCTAAGGCCAATTGAAAATTAAAATTCTAAAAACTAGAGAGAAAAAAACCTAAGAAAGTGAAAAACTAGATCTCAAACTACTGAATGAATGTGTGTGTTGTTTCTGCATATTCTCTGACTCTAGTCTGCTGTTCCGGGCCAAAAACTGGGCCGAAATAAGATCCAAAATTGCCCCCAGTGAATTCTGCAGATTATGAAGATCGCACATGTCACGCGATCGCGTCATCCATGCGGACGCGTCGCTTACGCTTTTTCCTCTCCACGCGTTCGCGTCGTCCACGCTACCGTGTCGCTTGTGCTTTCCAATCCGCGCAGTCACACAAGCCATGCAGCCGCGTCACTGCGATTTGCGCTCCTTCGTGCGGTCGCGTGAGCCATGCGACCGCGTCACTTCTCGCTGGTTATCTCCTCAAATTCTTGTGTTCCTTCCATTTTTGCTAGCTTCCTCTCCAATCTCCATCTCATTCATGCCCTATAAAGCCTGAAACACTTGACACACAGATTATGGCATCGAATGGAATAAAGGAGAATTAAAATTAAATAATTAGAGTCTCTAGGAAGCAATTTTCAAACATGTACTAAATTTAAGAAGGAAATCTAAATGCATGCTAAATTGATGAATAAGTGGGTAAGGATCATGACAAAGCCACACAATTAAACACAATATAAATTATAAAATAGTGGTTTATCAACCTCCCCACACTTAAATATTAGTATGTCCTCATGCTAAATTGAAGGAGACAAGGAAATGAGTATGAACATGTAGAAACTCATGAAATGCAATGCAATCCTACCTAAATAAATAAATGCAACTATATCATTATTGTCCACTTGATCAAAAGTAAATAAGCCCTTCAAAATAATTACAAATCAAATTCCACTAATTCTATCATTATACAATAAAACCGATAAAAGTGCAAGAAGATAGCTTATGAAAGCAGGGAACATGAAATTTCAAGTATTGAACCCTCACTGATAATGTATGTATGCTCTAATCTCTAGTGTATAGGGTAATCACTCTATTCTTCTCTAGTTATGTTTTCTAACTTTTGTTTTTCTCCTAACCAATCAACAACAGTTAATATACCAATGCAAACATCATGAGGTCTTTTCAGGGTTGTAATGGGGCCAAGGTGCAGGTAAGGGTATACATATGGCTAAGTGAGCTTTATAAATTGAATCTTTAATTAACCTAAGCTCTCACCTAATATACATATATTCTATATACTTTTAAATTCATGCCTAGCTACCCATAATTCCCTTTTTCAACCCATACTCATGTTTCAACTTTGTATTTTAATTCTATCATATGTACATTGATCTTTGAATTCTGAATTTAACATTGGGGTAATTTTGTTCCCTTATTTATTTGTTTATCATCTCTTTTTTTTTCTTTTTTTTTTTGAATTGAAATAAATAAAGCTTATCAACGCACATAGATTTTTGATTTTTATAGTTTCACATGAATAGGTATCTATTATCCTCTTTAAATTTTCATGACACATCCCCTTAACAACTTTTGTTCCCACAATTTCCCATACTTAACTAGCACACACAATTCTATCTTAAGCTAACCAAAGATTCAATTTGGGATATGCAATTGTTTTTCAGCTTAGGGTTAGTAATGTGGTAAAATATAGAACAAATGGGGTTTTAAAGGCTCAAAGTGGTTAACAAGGGTAATTGAAAAGGGTAGGCTTGATTTGGATAAGTGAGTTTAAACAAATAATGGCCTCAATCATGTGCAAGCATGTAAATATAATAAATATTGGACATATAAGATAAAACAAAATATAGATTACAATCATAGAGAAGTAAACACACAAGAATAAAATCATTATGGTTAAATAATGTAACCATATATAAAGGCTCAAATCTTTCACAGGTTGTGTGTTCTTTAGCTCAAACATCATGTTCCAAATACAACTCAAGCAGATTTATAAAAAAATTTGAAAAATTAGTGAATTTTTTTTTCCAAAGATAGATTTTTAAAAGAACTTATTGTCTTTTCAATCAAGTAGAACATGCATGCAACTATTCTAACCTATGCAATTTATTCTATTCTATAAAGGGAAGAAAATCTAACTAAAATAATCTAATTATTGGTGTACAGAGAAGAGAAATTACCTCCGAAAGTCAGGTACTGACCGACCTCCCCACACTTAGGGCTTTGCACCGTCCTCGGTGCCATCTGTCAGGAACAGGGGTGGGCTTGTGGCAGTATCTCCACAGTCAGGACTATTGATGGGAAGCAGAAGCTGGTGAATTAAAAATTTATTAAAATGGTTACGTTGCAAGTATAGTTCTTAACTCACCGAGAATCTGCTTATCAATTTAGAAATATGTCACAGAGAGTTTAAATTAAAATTACTGGGAGTTTTAAGTCCTAGGTCGTCTTCCAACGAGTTGCAGAAAAGTGTGCTGTTTTATTAATCAGATGTTCCAAGAAGTTGAGCTAAGTAAATTGGAATTTAAATTGAGGATTTTTAAATAATATAAATAAAAGTCTTTACTGGGAATTGATTGGTTAGAATCTCTATCATTGATGGTGTGATTGTAAGATTAATTTGTAATTAATGGTTGTTCTGTTTGGTTATCCTTTACTAGGTAAGGGAAAGTCAAACAAGTGGGAATGCCAGATCTGTTCACAAGTTGCAACCCACTTAGTTCAAAGGAATTGGCGTCGGTGACAGGATAGCGATCCAACATTTAACCCAATTACAAATTTTCTTTCAATCCTTCCAACTCAAGAGTTCCTTTTAATTAACTCCCCATCAAGTAAGGAAACTACTCACGCATTGTAAATAAAGAATCCATAGCGCATGAAAGGAAATTAAAAGAAGACATGATTATTGGAATTGAAATTGAATTAAAAAGAAATAATCCTTGCATTAAATAATCATAAAAGTATCTGAATGACAAAATTGAACATAACAAAGAACATGGAAGAATAGATCCAAGTTAAGAGAACAAACTAGAATGCTGAAGTCTTGATGAGGAAATAACTCTTCTCACTGTTCCAATGCTAAGACCAATTGAAAATTAAAATTCTAAAAACTAGAGAGAAAAACCTAAGAG
The DNA here is from genome assembly GCF_003086295.3 of Arachis hypogaea. Lineage (NCBI taxonomy): Eukaryota > Viridiplantae > Streptophyta > Magnoliopsida > Fabales > Fabaceae > Arachis > Arachis hypogaea. The sequence continues at coordinate 47,490,789 of NC_092047.1, forward strand.
AGTGAAAAACTAGATCTAAAACTACTGAATGAATGTCTCTCTTGTTTCCGCATATTCTCTGACGCTAGTCTGCTGTTCCGGGCCGAAAACTGGGCCGAAATAAGGTCCAAAATCGCCCCCATCGAATTCTGCAGATTATGCAGATCGCGCATGTCACGCGATCGCATCGTCCATGCGGACGCGTCGCTTGCGCTTTTTTTTCTCTCCACGCGTTCGCGTCGTCCACGCTACCGCGTCGCTTGCGCTTTCCAATCCGCGCGGTCGCGTGAGCCATGCGGCCGCGTCACTGCGATTTGCGCTCCTTCTCACGGTCGCGCAAGCCATGCGACCGCATCACTTCTCGTTGGTTATCTCCTCAAATTCTTGTGTTCCTTCCATTTTTACTAGCTTCTTTTCCAATCTCCAACTCATTCACGCCCTATAAAGTCTGAAACACTTAACACACAGATCACGGCATCGAATGGAATAAAGGAGAATTAAAAATAAATAATTAAAGTCTCTAGGAAGCAATTTTCAAACATGTACTGAATTTAGGAAGGAAATCTAAATGCATGCTAAATTGATGAATAAGTGGGTAAGGATGATGACAAAACCACACAATTAAACACAATATAAACTATAAAATAGTGGTTTATCAACCTCCCCACACTTAAACATTAGCATGTCCTCATGCTAAATTGAAGGAGACATGGAAATAAGTATGAACATGTAGAAACTCATGGAATGCAATGCAACCCTACATATATAAATAAATGCAACTATATGATTATTGTCCACTTGATCAAAAGTAAATAAGCCCTTCAAAATAGTTACAAATCAAATTCCACTAATTCTATCATTATACAATAAAACCGATAAAAGTGCAAGAAGATAGCTTATGAAAGCAGGAAACATGAAAATTCAAGCATTGAACCCTCACTGATAATGTATGTACGCTCTAATCTCTAGTGTATAGGGTAATAACTCTATTCTTCTCTAGTCATATTTTCTAACTTTTGTTTTTCTCCTAACCAATCAACAACAGTTAATATACCAATGCAAACATCATGAGGTCTTTTCAGGGTTGTAATGGGGCTAAGGTGCAGGTAAGGATATACATATGGCTAAGTGAGCTTTATAAATTGAATCTTTAATTGACCTAAGCTCTCACCTAATATACATATATTCTATATACTTTTAAATTCATGCCTAGCTACCCATAATTCCCTTTTTCAACCCATACTCATGTTTCACCTTTGTATTTTAATTCTATCATATGTGAATTGATCTTTGAATTCTGAATTTAACTTTGGGGTAATTTTGTCCCCTTATTTATTTGTTTTTTTTTATTGAATACATAAAGCTTATCAATGCACATAGATTTTTCATTCTTATATTTTCACATGAGTAGGTATCCAAATTCCCTTTAAATTTTCATGACATATTCCCTCAACAACTTTTGTTCCCACAATTTCCCATGCTTAACTGGCACATACAATTCTATCTTAAGCTAACCAAAGATTCAATTTGGGATATGCAATTATTTTTTCGGCTTAAGGTTAGTAATGTGGTAAAATATCGAACAAATGGGAATTAAAGGCTCAAAGTGGTTAACAAAGGTAATTGAGATGGGTAGGCTTGATTTGGATAAGTGAGTTTAAACAAATAATGGCCTCAATCATGTACAAGCATGTAAATATAATAAATATTGGACATATAAGATAAAACAAAATATAGATTACAATCATAGAGAAGTAAACACACAAGAATAAAATGATTATGGTTAAATAATGTAACCATACATAAAGGCTCAAATCTTTCACAGGTTGTGTGTTCTTTAGCTCGAACATCATGTTCCAAATACAACTCAAGCAGATTTATCATAAAAATTTTGAAAAATTAGTGAAATTTTGTTCCAAAGATAGATTTTTAAAAGAAACTTATTGTCTTTTCAATCAAATAGAACATGCATGCAACTATTCTAACCTATGCAATTTATTTTATTCTATAAAAGAAAGAAAATCTAACTAAAATATCCTAATTATTGGTGCTAGAGAAGAGAATTTACCTCCGAAAGTCAGGTACTGACCAACCTCCCCACACTTAAGGCTTTGCACCGTCCTCGGTGCCATCTGTCAGGAATAGGGGTGGGCTGGTAGCAGTATCTCCACAGTCGGGACCATCATGGATCCCGGTGCTGGTAAAAGAAGTGGAGTCCGGAGTGTCTGAGTCCTTGAATTTGCCCATGATCAGCTCCTTGAGGTTTGTGAATCGGCGCTTGTTACGGCGCTCTCTCATCTTAGCTTTCTGTTCATGCTGATCCAACTTTTCAAGTAACTGTTGGAGCAATTTCTCAGTGGTAGATGCTTGTGGTGTTGAAGAAGTAATATCTTCAACTGGCTCAGTAGGCTGGCTTGTAGTGGCTGCTGAAAGTCTGAGGTATTTCCCGTTAGGGACATATTGATCATCCCGTGGAAGCGTGGCTTTGGTGTCCCCAGCTCTGTAGGAGACTCCGGCTGCTGAGACAAGATCTGAGACCAGGGCAGGAAAAGGTAGGTTGCCCGCGATTTGTACGTGTTCCATAGCATTCCAGATATGTCTTGAGAGATTCAGAGGTTAGTCTGTAAGGATGCACCATAGTAGAACAGCCATGTCTGCAGTGAAGGAGGACTCATGAGTGCTTGGAAAGACGTAATGGGACATGATCTGTGCCCATACGCGGGCCTCCAAGGTAAGTGCGGAAGCCAAGATTCCCCTAGGGCGGGTACGGTGGTATCCGTAGATCCAACGGCTGCCAGGTAAAGCGATGACTCCGAGAACGGAGTCCTAGTCAAATTGGTATCTCTGGCGCTGAAGGGTGGCTTCTTGAAAAGTGTCCATTCCTGCTGGAATAGGGGGAAGACTCAGAGCTTGCTGAATGGCCTCTTCTGTGATGGGGACTTGCTTCTGCCGGACATAAACAGACTGCAGGGTCGGTATGTAGAAGTTGGAGTAGAACTCAACTACACAAGAGAGATTGACCTGCCTCGGCTGTCTCCGTAAGAAATCCCATTGTCTTCGCTCAATTTGCGGCTCAACAAAGGCGGCAATATTGGACGGGAGGATAAGAAGGTATTCATTGTTATAGTTCTTTTCTGCTAGGATAGGGAACATCTGCTCACAGTAGCGATTGGGAAATCGCGCAGTGTCCTTTGCTAGAAAGGCTTTCTCCTTGTCGTCCACCTTTATTATCCTCTTAACTCTTTTTGTTGAGGGTTTGACTGCGGTTGAAGAAGGCTCTACCATTAATGCTCTTTTAGTTCCTCTTCTTGCTGGTGGTTTGGACGTAGCTTTCTCTTTTCCTTTCTTGGTGGCCATCCTGAAAGAAGGGAAGAGAAAGGAAATTAAATTCAAAGAGATAAAGCAAGGAAGAGGGTATTGTAAGTGATAGTCAATGCACAATAAAGATAAATGGCATTAACACATGGTCCGGATTACATGTGAAAAGCTCATCAATGGAACTATAGCAAGTGCATGTAGGACAATGGAATGCAAGAGGTTTATTGGCATGCAGGCAAAGGCATGAGTAGCATATATCAAACATTCAATGTCCAGTTTAGATTACCATTTGTAACAAATTATTACGTTTGTATTGACAATTAAATCTAATTAATAAAATAATAAGGGAAAGTTGTGAAAAGCAAGCATTGAATAGTATAGCAACATAGAGAAGTGCATAATGCCACATGAGCTTTTTCACAAACATATAGCATGCATGGTGAATAGGGTATAGAAAATATGAAGATAAACATGCAAGCAATCCCTTAAATAGGAGAAAAATAATTGTCAAACAATTTGCAATAATCCACAGGCATATAATGGGGGGTGATGACTCAAAAGGTTTCTAACACCATGTAAAAGTAAAAGAAGAAGAAGAAAAATAAAAGTTTGAAAAGAAAAAAAGAAAAGAAAAAGAAAATAATAATATATATACATAATAGAATAAGAATGATAGAAAAGAGAAGAAGGAAGAAGAAGGTAAAACCTTGTTAATGGAGGAGAGAGAGAGAGAGTGAGAGGTGAGATAGAAAGGGGAAGGGGGGAAAGAAGAAAGAAGGAGGGAAAAGAAAAATTAAGATTTGGAGGAAAGAAATATAAGATAATTTGGCAATTGGGGTTTAGCTGTGCGGCGCATGCGACGCTGCCGCCTGGGGCACGCGATCGGGTCGGTCACGCAGTCGCGTGACCTGTGTTGCGCTGCTGGCGCAAGTGCAGCCTCGCTCCAGCACAACTCTCTGTTCGATTCATTTTAATTGCCAAAATTGGGTGACGCGATCGCGTCGGTCACGCGATCGCATGAGTGTGCGTTATAAAATAGGGGACGCGGCGGCGTCAGCGACGCGGTCGCGTGACAGGGATTGTGCTTCCAGCACCAATCCAACACCACTCTCGCGCAATATAGCATTGTGCACCCTTTTACGTCGAAAATGCAAGGCACGCGGCCGCGTCAGAAACGCGGTCGCGTGGGAGGCCATGATTCCTATGCGACGCGAACGCGTCAGGGACGCGGTCGTGTGGGTCAATTTGTGTCATTGGCACGACTCCAGCGCTCCTCCTGCGTAACTTTCTGTTCATTTTTATTTTTCTTTACTCCCCCTGCCACGCGGACGCGTCGCGCGGCGAAAATTTTTTTTTTTAAAAAATAAAGATATGTAATTGAAAGAGCACGAAGGCACTAATAAAGAGAAGAGTTATTAAAGAAGAAAAACTAAGAGTGAAGAAAAGAACGATCATACCGCGGTGGGTTGTCTCCCACCAAGCACTTTACTTTTACGTCCGTAAGTTGGACGCTCCAATAGCTCAATCTGTTGCGATGTGGGGATCTTCCAGGTGGAAGATCTCAAGCTCCTTATTTTTCTGCAATTTCTCACCATGGTATAGCTTCAGGCGCTGTCCATTAACCTTAATAAGTTCAGAGCTTGAAGGATGGCTTAGGTAATAGACTCCGTACGGTTCAGCCTTCTCTACTCTGTATGGACCTTCCCATTTTGATCTCAACTTACCGGGCATGAGCCTCAGTCGAGATTTGTAAAGGAGAACAAAATCTCCAGGTTGGAACTCTCTCTTCTTGATGTTTTGATCATGCACAGCTTTCATCTTTTCCTTGTATATTCTGGAGTTCTCATAAGCTTCCAGGCGAAGGTTCTCCAGTTCCTGCAGTTGCAACTTTCTTTCAGCTCCAGCATTCTCAATTCCCATGTTGCACTCCTTAACTGCCCAGAAGGCTCTGTGTTCTATTTCAACTGGGAGATGGCAAGCTTTTCCATAAACCAAGTGGAAGGGACTCATCCCAATGGGTGTCTTGTATGCTGTTCTATATGCCCACAGTGCATCTTGTAGTCTGGTGCTCCAGTCTTTTCTATGAGGCTTTACTATCTTTTGTAAGATACGCTTAATTTCTCTGTTTGACACCTCGGCTTGCCCATTAGTTTGGGGTTGGTAAGCTGTTGCAACTTTATGGATTATCCCATGCTTCTTCATCAAGCATGTTAGTCTCCTGTTACAAAAATGGGTGCCTTGATCGCTCACGATCACTCGTGGTGATCCAAAGCGGCATATAATATGGCTTCTCACAAAGGAAACAACAGTGTTAGCATCATCAGTGCGGGTGGGAATTGCTTCCACCCATTTGGAAACATAATCCACAGCTAACAATATATAAAAATATCCACTAGAATTTGGAAATGGACCCATGAAGTCAATGCCCCATACATCAAAAATTTCACAGAAAAGCATATATTGTTGAGGCATCTTATCCCTCCTGGATATGTTACCAAATTTCTGGCATGGGTGACAAGATTTACAAAACTCAGTGGCATCTCTAAAAAGAGTAGGCCACCAGAATCTGCAGTCTAAGATCTTTCTAGCTGTTCTTTGAGGGCCAAAGTGTCCCCACCTCTCAGATGAGTGACAGGCCTCTAAAATGGACTGGAATTCTGATTGGGGTACACAACGTCTAATTATCTGGTCAGCGCCACATCTCCATAAATATGGGTCATCCCATATATAATATTTAGACTCGCTTTTCAGCTTGTCTCTTTGATGTTAAGAAAAATGTGGAGGAAATGTGTGGCTAACTAAATAATTAGCAACAGGTGCATACCAAGGGACTACCTCAGATACTGCTTGCAGGTTGTCAAAAGGAAAATTATCATCTATAGGAGTAGAATCATCCTTAATATGTTCAAGGCGACTCAAGTGGTCCGCTACTAAATTTTGATTACCACTCCTATCCTTTATTTCTAAATCAAATTCTTGTAACAGCAGTATCCAACGTATAAGTCTTGGTTTGGATTCCTTTTTAGCTAATAAATACTTTAGAGCTGCATGGTCCGAATACACTACTACTCTTGTACCAAGTAAATAAGCTCGGAATTTATCCAGAGCGAAAACAATAGCAAGTAGCTCTTTTTCAGTAGTAGTATAATTGGACTGGGCAGTGTCTAAAGTCTTAGACGCATAGGCAATAACAAAAGGGTCCTTACCTTCACGCTGAGCCAGCGCTGCTCCTACTGCATGGTTGGAAGCATCGCACATGATTTCAAACGGCTGGCTCCAGTCGGGTCCTCTCACAATTGGGGCTTGAGTTAGAGCAGTCTTCAGCCTATCAAATGCTTGTTTGCAATCTTCACTGAACTCGAACTCAATGTCCTTCTGCAGTAATCTGGATAAGGGAAGTGCCACCTTACTAAAGTCTTTAATAAATCTCCTGTAGAAACCTGCATGGCCAAGGAACGAACGGACTTCCCTCACAGAAGAGGGATAAGGTAAACTAGAAATAACATTCACCTTTGCTGGGTCTACAGAAATGCCATTATTAGATACCACGTGTCCTAATACAATTCCTTGCTTTACCATAAAGTGGCATTTTTTGAAATTCAGTACAAGGTTTGTATTAACACATCTATCTAATACTCTAGATAATCCATCTAAGAAAAGGTTAAAAGAATCACCATAAATGCTAAAATCGTCCATAAAAACTTCCATACAATCCTCAATAAGATCAGAGAAAAGACTCATCATGCACCTTTGGAAGGTGGCTGGTGCATTGCACAAGCCAAAGGGCATTCTCTTATAAGCATAAGTCCCAAAAGGACATGTAAAAGTAGTCTTTTCCTGATCCTCAGGAGCTATATGAATCTGGAAATAACCTGTGTAACCATCTAGAAAGCAATAATGTGATTTACCTGACAGGCGATCCAGCATTTGATCAATAAATGGGAGTGGGTAGTGATCTTTACGGGTAGCTTGGTTGAGACGCCTGTAATCAATGCAGACTCTCCAAGCATTCTGAACTCTAGTTGCTATGAGCTCTCCATGCTCATTCTTCACTGTAGTGACTCCAGATTTCTTGGGCACCACTTGTACTGTACTTACCCATTCATTGTCTGAAATGGGATATATGATACCTGCTTCCAATAGTCTGGTCACTTCCTTTTTGACAACTTCCAAGATGGTGGGATTCAATCTTCTTTGTGGTTGATGGACCGGTCTTGCTCCTTCTTCTAAAAATATTCTGTGCTCGCATACTTGAGGGTTAATTCCCACTATGTCTGCCAAACTCCACCCAATTGCCTTCTTATGCTTCCTCAGTACATCAAGTAACTGCTCTTCTTGTTGAGAAGTCAGTTCCCTTGCAATAATAACCGGAAGCTTCTGCTCATCCTCAAGATAAGCATATTTGAGATGTGGAGGGAGAGGTTTCAATTCTAACTTTTGATCATGGGCAGGCTCTGGATTATCTGGGGCTTGCGAAAATGGCGAAGTGTCCTCATTGTCAGTTAAGAGGGTCCCCACACTCGGACCTTGTCCAGTGTGCCTCTCTTCAAACTCTTCTTTTTGAACTTCAGCCACACTCTCGTCTATGACATCACACTGGAAGATAGAACGATCTTCTGGGGGGGTTATCAATGACTCCATTCAGAATGAAGATCACTATGCGGCCATCTATTTCAAAGGAGTATGTTCCTGAAAAAGCATCCAATTTGAATTTTGATGTCTTCAGGAATGGTCTTCCAAGTAGAATTGATCATGGCTTATCTGAATCATTATGGAGCATCTCCAAGATATAAAAATCAGTGGGAAATGTGAGCCCTTTAATGTTCACCAAAACATCTTCAGCAACTCTAGCCACTGTAATAATGCTTTTATCTGCTAACACAAAACGAGCTGTCGACCTTTTTAAGGGAGGGACCTTAAAACATCATATATAGACAAAGGCATTATACTGACACATGCTCCTAAATCACACATGCAATCATAAATTACTACACCACCAATAGTACAACTAACTATGCAAGGACCTGGATCACTACATTTTTCAGGTAATCCTCCCATTAAAGCAGATATAGAACTACCTAAAGGAATAGTTTCTAATTCATTAATTTTGTCTTTATGGATACATAAGTCTTTTAGAAACTTTGCATATTTAGGTACCTGCTGAATAACATCAAAAAGGGGAACAGTTACCTCAACCTTTTTGAATATTTCTACCATTTTAGGATCAGGTTCCAGCTACTTCCTGGGCTTCCTTACAAGTTGTGGAAATGGAATGGGAGTAGTGTTTTCTGTGGTGCCTGCGCCTTTTTGTGCTTCTTCCTGTGGTTGAGCTATCTCTTCTTCAGCTATGTCCTGTATGTCCTCTTCCTCTTCCACATCTTCGATTTCTACCACCTCTTCAGCTGAGGCGTATTCTGGTGAGCTTGGTTCCTCCTGATTCCTCTCCTGCAGTGTGGTTCCGGACCTCAGGGTAATGGCATTAATGCCTCTCTTTGGATTAGGTAATGGTTGAGAGGGGATTCTAGTGGTGCTTGAAGGTTGGTTACTAGAATTTTGTGCTGAACCAAGTTGTGTCATAAAAGCTTGCAGAGTAGAGGTGAAACCATTCAGACTGGCGTTAATACTGTTCACGATGGTATTTTCCATGGCCAGTTGTCTTTTCTCAAAAGCTTGTAATAAATCTTCATTAGAAGATACAGAAGAATGAGTAAATTGAGAGGTTTGCTGCTGATTGTTCGGTGGTCCTTGATTTCGCCTCAGGTGAGGTGCCCGGTAAGGTTGATTTTGCTGCCTGTTGTTGTTATTATTCCACCTCTGATTTCCCTGGTTATCTCTGCCTCCCCTATTATTATTGTCTCTCCAATTCTGGTTTGAATTGTCCTGCCATCCATGGTTATTATTTCCACTTTGATTGTACCCTTGGTTGGGGCGGTCATAGAAGTTGTGAGTGGATGCCACCATGTTGTCTTCTTGTTGGAGCTGCAGGCATTCATCAGTGTAATGGCTGTAATCAGCACAAATTCCGCAAATTCTTTGTGGAACTAGTTGTTGGTTTTGCTGCGGTTGAGTTTGCTGAGCTTGTTGACTCAACTGCATTTGCTGAGCTTGTTATCCTTTACTAGGTAAGGGAAAGTCAAACAAGTGGGAATGCCAGATCTGTTCACAAGTTGCAACCCACTTAGTTCAAAGGGATTGGCGTCGGTGACAGGATAGCGATCCAACATTTAACCCAATTACAAATTTTCTTTCAATCCCTCCAACTCAAGAGTTCCTTTTAATCAACTCCCCATCAAGTAAGGAAACTACTCACGCATTGTAAATAAAGAATCCATAGCGCATGAAAGGAAATTAAAAGAAGACATGATTATTGGAATTGAAATTGAATTAAAAAGAAATAATCCTTGCATTAAATAATCATAAAAGTATCTGAATGACAAAATTGAACATATCAAAGAACATGGAAGAATAGAACCAAGTTAAGAGAATAAACTAGAATGCTGAAGTCTTGATGAGGAAATAACTCTTCTCACTGTTCCAATGCTAAGACCAATTGAAAATTAAAATTCTAAAAACTAGAGAGAAAAACCTAAGAGAGTGAAAAACTAGATCTAAAACTACTGAATGAATGTCTCTCTTGTTTCCGCATATTCTCTGACTCTAGTCTGCTGTTTCGGGCCGAAAACTAGGCCGATATAAGGTCCAAAATCGCCCCATCGAATTCTGCAGATTATGCAGATCGCGCATGTCACGCGATCGCATCGTCCATGCGGACGCGTCGCTTGCGCTTTTTTTTCTCTCCACGCGTTCGCGTCGTCCACGCTACCGCGTCTCTTGCGCTTTCCAATCCGCGCAGTCGCGTGAGCCATGCGACCGCGTTACTGCGATTTGCGCTCCTTCGCGCGGTCGCGCAAGGCATGCGACCGTGTCACTTCTCGTTGGTTATCTCCTCAAATTCTTGTGTTCCTTCCATTTTTACTAGCTTCCTTTCCAATCTCCAACTCATTCATGCCCTATAAAGTCTGAAACACTTAACACATAGATCACGGCATCGAATGGAATAAAGGAGAATTAAAAATAAATAATTAAAGTCTCTAGGAAGCAATTTTCAAACATGTACTGAATTTAGGAAGGAAATCTAAATGCGTGCTAAATTGATGAATAAGTGGGTAAGGATCATGACAAAACCACACAATTAAACACAATATAAACTATAAAATAGTGGTTTATCAACTATCATGGCTCCCGGTGCTAGTAAAAGAAGTGGAGTCCGGAGTGTCTGAGTCCTTGAATTTGCCCATGATCAGCTCCTTGAGGTATGTGAATCGGCGCTTGTTACGGTGCTCTCTCATCTTAGCTTTCTGTTCATGCCGATCCAACTTTTCATGTATCTGCTGGAGCAATTTCTCAGTTGTAGATGCTTGTGGTGTTGAAGAAGGAATATCTTCAACTGGCTCAGTAGGCTGGCTTGTAGTGGCTGCTGAAAGTCTGAGGTATTTCCCGTTAGGGACATATTGATCATCCCATGGAAGCATGTCTTTGGTGTCCCCAGCTCTGTAGGAGACCCCGGCTGCTGAAACAAGATCTGAGACCAGGGCGGGAAAAGGTAGGTTACCCGCGATTTGTACATGCTCCATAGCATTCCGGATATGTCTTGAGAGATTCAGAGGTTGGTCTGTAAGGATGCACCATAGTAGAACAGCCATGTCTGCAGTGAAGGAGGACTCATGAGTGCTCGAAAAGATGTAATGGGACATGATCTGTGCCCATACGCGAGCCTCCAAGGTAAGTACGGAAGCCAAGATTCCCTTAGGGCGGGTACGGTGGTATTCGTAGATCCAACGGCTGCCAGGTAATGCAATGACTCCGAGAACGGAGTCCCAGTCAAATTGGTATCTCTGGCACTGAAGGGTGGCTTCTTGAAAAGCGTCCATTCCTGCTGGAAAAGGGGGAAGACTCAGAGCTTGCTGGATGGCCTCTTCTGTAATGGGCACTTGCTTCTGCCGGACATAAATAGACTGCAGGGTCGGTATGTAGAAGTTGGAGTAGAACTCAACTACCCAAGAAAGATTGACCTGCCTCAGCTGTCTCCGTAAGAAACCCCATTGTCTTCGTTCAATTTGTGGCTCAACAAAGGTGGCAATATTGGACGGGAGGATTAGAAGGTATTCATTGTTATAGTTCCTTTCTGCTAGGATAGGGAACATCTGCTCACAGTAGTGATTCGGAAATCGCGTAGCATCCCTTGCTGGAAAGGCTTTCTCCTTTTCGTCAACTTTTATTATCCTCTTAACTCCTTTTGTTGAGGGCTTGACTGTGGTTGAAGAAGGCTCGGCCACTAATGCTCTTTTAGTTCCTCTTCTTGCTGGTGGTTTGGAAGTAGCTTTCTCTTTTCCTTTCTTGGTGGCCATCGTGAAAGAAGGGAAGAGAAAGGAATTTAAGTGCAAAGAGATAGAGCAAGGAAGAGGGTAGTGTAAGTGGTAATCAATGCACAATAAGGATAAATGGTAGTAACACATGGTCCGGATTACATGTGAAAGGCTCATCAATGGAAATATAGCAAGTGCATGTAGGACAATGGAATGCAAGAGATTTATTGGCATGCAGGCAAAGGCATGAGTAGCATATATCAAACATTCAATGTCCAATTTAGATTACCATTTGTAACAAACTAGCCATCACGTTTGTATTGAAAATTAAATTTAATTAATAAAATATGAAAGGGAATTTGTGAAAAGCAAGCATTGCATATTAGAGTAAAATAATGTGAAGAAGTGCATAATGCCATATGGGCTTTTTCACAAACACATAGCATGCATGTAGAATAAGCTCTTGAAAGTATGAATTTGAACATGCAAGCAATCCCTTAAAAAGTAATATATATGATTGTCAAACAAATTTATAACAAACCATAAGCATATAAAGATAAATAATGACTCACATAAATAGCTAACACCAAGTAAAAAGGAAAAGAAAAGAAAAGAAAATAAGAACAATGAAGAAAAGATAAGAAGATAACAAATGAAAATAAGAAGAATAGTAGAAAAGTGAGAAAGAAGAAAAGAAAAACCTTGTTAATGGGGGTGAGAAAGATAGAGAATGAAAGGTGAGATAGAAAGGGGAAGGGAGAAAGAAGAAAGAAGGAGGGAAAAGAAAAATTAGGATTTGAAGGAAAGAAAGATAAGATAATTTGGCAACTGAGGTTGAGCTGTGCGGCGCATGCGACGCGGCCGCGGAAGGCACGCGTTCGCATGGTTGCGCTCCAGGTAAGGGGACGCGTGACCTATGTTCGCGTGACCTATGTTGCGCTGCTGGCGCGAGTGCAGCCTCGCTCCAGCACAACACTCTGTTTGATTCATTTTAATTGCCAAAATTGGGTGACGCGATCGCGTGGGTCACGCGATCGCATGAGTGTGCGTTATAAAATGGGTGACTGATGAGCGGATAATTTATACGCTTTTTGGCATTGTTTTTAGTATGTTTTTAGTAGAATCTAGTTACTTTTAGGGATGTTTTCATGAGTTTTTATGTTAAATTCACATTTCTGGACTTTACTATGAGTTTGTGTATTTTTCTGCGATTTCAGGTATTTTCTGGCTGAAATTGAGGGACTTGAGCAAAAATCAGATTCAGAGGTTGAAGAAGGACTGCTGATGCTGTTGGATTCTGACCTCCCTGCACTCAAAATGGATTTTCTGGAGCTACAGAACTCCAAATGGCGCGCTTCTAATTGCGTTGGAAAGTAGACATCCAGGGCTTTCCAGCAAAATATAATAGTTTATACTTTTCCCGAGTTTAGACGACGCAAACTGGCGTTCAACGCCAGCTCTCTGCCCAATTCTAGCGTCCAGCGCCAGAAACAAGTTGCAAAGTGGAGTTCAACGCCCAAAATGGCACAAAATCTGGCGTTCAACTCCAAGAATGACCTCTCCACGTGTAGACTTCAAGCTCAGCCCAAGCACACACCAAGTGGGCCCCGGAAGTGGATTTATGCATCAATTACTTACTTCTGTAAACCCTAGTAGCTAGTTTAGTATAAATAGGACTTCTTACTATTGTATTAGACATCTTTGAATCTTTGGATTATCTTTTGATCTATTGATCACGTTTGGGGGCTGGCCATTCAGCCATGCCTGGACCTTCATTACTTATGTATTTTCAACGGTAGAGTTTCTGCACTTGATGACAAGTCATCTTAGCCTAGTTTCACTAGTCTTTTTCCTTTGTTTTCATTTAGTTTTATGCATTTTCTTAAGCCATAAGTAAGCCAATTGGGTTGAATTTCATGTTTCCTTTGATTCAATCAACCATGGATAAATTGATACATTTTCATGAGTTTTTGTGCCATAATTGCTCATGTGACAAGAAGAAGAACAACTCTCATGATTATGGCATAGCTTTGGTACAATTGTTGATTGATGATAGGTGGAATAAAGCTTGGAAGAAGGTTGCAAGAATGGGCTTGAAAAGAGGGATTCACATTTGAGCTAACATTTGCCTCAAACGTTAACTCAAACGTGAGAAGCAGATGAAGAACACCCTGGAGAAGAGCCAACGTTTGCGCCAACGTTTGCCTCAAACGTTGAGGCAAACGTTGGCTGAAGAAGAAGCATGGGAAGGCAACGTTTGCGCCAACGTTTGCCTCAAACGTGAGGTCAAACGTTGGCGCCAAAAAGAATGAAAAAGAGCACCCAGGGTTGCGCCAACGTTTGCCTCAAACGTGAGGTCAAATGTTGGCCACATATTAGCAAGGAGGAGCACTCTGTTTAATGCCTTGGAAAAGCCAACGTTTGCGCCAACATTTGCCTCAAACGTTGGGCCAAACGTTGGCCAAAAGAAATGCATGGGAGGAGCCACGTTTGAGCTCACGTTTGACCTCAAACGTTGAGCCAAACGTGGATGACAGCAAATGGGCATCTGCATAATACCTCACACAAGGGACGTTTGAGTCAACGTTTGCCTCAAACGTTGATTCAAACGTGAATGGTTCATGGCCCGGTTCACAAGTGGATTTCTTCCCAACACCAAGAGCAATCAACGGAGGCTATTGTCATCCCAATTCCATCAAGACTAAAGGCCCAATTCAAGGCTTAATGATCATTTGAAGAAAGTGTATAAATAGCTTAGGATTTGAAGTTTTAAGGGAGCTTTTTCCTTTTAGTTTTGCTGAGTAGTTTTTGGAGAGCTTTTGGTTTTGAGTTGTTTTGAGTTTCTGAGTCTCGGGGAAGGAGAATTGAATTCTCTTCCTCTTAGTTTTCTTATTTTCGATTTCATTTACTTTTTGTTTGAATCTTGGGTGTTGGAGTATTGAAGGAATTCTGTTTCAATCTCACCCTGAGATCTCTCTGTTTTCTTTACTGCACTTTTTGAGAAATCAATATTTGAATTCCTTTCTTCTACTGCTTGATCTTTACTTTTCTTGCAATTGAATTCTAAATTTGGATCTAGGAAGGCATTGAGATCTAGACTTGGTTATCTAGTCTCTTGGGTCCTGAGATCTACATCTTTCAATTTCAATTTCCTTGTTTCGTTGCTACACCAAGCTTATTGTTATTGTCATTTGAGATCCTGTTTAACTGAATCCATCTTTTATATTTCTGTTTGTTGAATTTTACCTTGCCTTGTTTAAATTCTGCAAATCCACTTCCCAATTCCCTTTATAATTCAAGTAATTTACATCTCTTGCACTTTAAGATTCTACAATTTACATTTCTTGCGTTCTAAGTTTCTGCCATTTAATTTCTTGTTCTTTAAGATTCAGCACTTTTTATTTTTTTGTTCACTTTAATTTCCTGCAAATCACCCATTCCCCTTTACATTCTATGCAATTTAATTCCTGCCAACACAATTTCACACAATCAACACTTGTTTGCTTGACTAATTCAACCACTAAACTAAAGTTGCTCAATCTTTCAATCCTTGTGGGATCGACCTCACTCCCGTGAGTTTTATTACTTGATGCGACCCGGTGCACTTGCCGGTGAGTTTTGTGTCGGATCGTTTTCCGCACATCAGCACTCCATAGATTAAGATTGAATGAGTATCTCTTAGATCTCTTAATCAGAATCTTCGTGGTATAAGCTAGATTGATGGCGGCATTCATGAGAGTCCGGAAAGTCTAAACCTTGTCCGTGGTATTCCGAGTAGGACTCTGGGATTGAATGACTATGACGAACTCCAAACTCGCGAGTGCTGGGCGTAGTGACAGACGCAAAAGGACAGTAAATTCTATTCCAGTATGATCGAGAACCTCCAAGATGATTAGCCATGCAGTGACAGCGGATCGGACCATTTTCACAGAGAGGAATAGGATGCAACCAACAACAAGGGTGATGCCTCCAGACGATTAGCCGTGCTGTGACAGAGCATTTGGACCATTTTCCTGAGAGGATTGAAAGTAGCCATTGGCACCGGTGACATCCTTACACAAAGCCAGCCATAGAAAGGAGTAAGACTGATTGGATGAAGACAACAGGAAAGCAGAGGTTCAAAGGAATGAATGCATCTCCATACGCTTATCTGAAATTCTCACCAATGATTTACATAAGTATTTCTATCCTTATTTTAGTATTAATTTCGAAAACTCCATAACTATTTTATATCCGCCTGACTGAGATTTACAAGGTGACCATAGCTTGCTTCATACCAACAATCTCTGTGGGATCGACCCTTACTCACGTAAGATTTATTACTTGGACGACCCAGTGCACTTGCTGGTTAGTTATGCGAAGTTGTGAAGATATGTTTAGACCATGGTTCTGTGCATCCGTTTTTGGTGGCATCGCCAGGGAATCAATTTCGAACAATAATTCACAACCTGAGTAACAATTTCGCATACCAAGTTTTTGGCGCCGTTGCCAGGGATTGGGTAACTTTCTTTTTGTTTTCTTTTTAAAAAAAGTTTTCAAAAAAAATTTTCAAAAATCTTTCAAAAATTTTCTCCTTTGTTTTTGAAAAAAAAAATTTAAAATAAAAATGTTCTCAAAAAAATATATTTTTCTTCAGAGTTTTTAAGAATGAATTCTAGTGTTTCATGATGACATGTTGAATCCTATCTGGCAATAAAGCCATACCCAAACTGCTTTGGGATTGGTCTTCAACTAATCGCCTCAATGGATGTAATTTACATGCTAAAGCTTGACTGGCTATTAAGCCATGTCTAACCCTCAGATTGGAGCTTTAGAATAAGAGTGGAAGATTCATGGAATTCATATTAAAAATTTTGGAATTCTTATTTCTCTTTTTCACACTAATTTTCGAAAAATATAAAATAAAAATACAAAAAAATTAGAAAATCATAAAAATAAAAAAATATTTTGTATTTCTTGTTTGAGTCTTGAGTCAGATTTAAAGTTTGGTGTCAATTGCATGTTCATCTTGCATTTTTCGAAAAATTCATGCATTCATGGTGTTCTTTATGATCTTCAAGTTGTTCTTGGTAAGTCTTCTTGTTTGATCTTGATGTTTTCTTGTTTTGCATCTTTTCTTGTTTTTCATGTGCATTTTTGCATTCATAGTGTCTAAACATGAAAGATTTCTAAGTTTGGTGTCTCGCATGTTTTCTTTGCATTAAAAATTTTTCAAAAATATGTTCTTGATGTTCATCATGATCTTCATAGTGTTCTTGGTGTTCATCTTGACATTCATAGCATTCTTGCATGCATTCATTGTTTTGATCCAAAATTTTCATACATTGAGTCTTTTTCATGTTTTTCTCTCTCATCATTAAAAATTCAAAAAAACCAAAAATAAAAAAAAATATCTTTCCCTCTTTTCACTCATAAATTTCAAAAATTTGAGTTTACTTTTTCAAAAATTTTTAAAATCTAATTGTTTTTATGAGTCAAATCAAATTTTCAATTTAAAAATCTTATCTTTTTCAAAATCTTTTTCAAAAAATCAAATCTTTTTTCAATTTTTTTTTATTTATTTTCGAAAATTTTAAAAATATTTTTCAAAAATCTTTTTCTTAATTTTACATCATATTTTCGAAAATAACATCATCAATTAATGTTTTGATTCAAAAATTTCAAGTTTGTTACTTACTTGTTAAGAAAGATTCAAACTTTAAGTTCTAGAATCATATCTTGTGATTTCTTGTGAATCAAGTCATTAATTGAGATTTTAAAAATCAAATCTTTTTCAAAAACTAATTTCTATCATATCTTTTCAAAAATATCTTCTTATCTTACCTTTTTCAAAAAAGTGATTGCAAAATATCTTTTCTAACTTCCTAACTTCTTATCTTTTCAAAATTTGTTTCAACTAACTAACTAACTTTTTGTTTGTTTCTTACCTTTTTCAAAACTACCTAACTAACTCTCTCTCTCTAATTTTCGAAAAAATCTTCCCTCTTTTTCAAAAATTTCTTTTTAATTAGACTAATTATTTTATTTTTTATTTGAATTTTCGAAAAACTACTAACCTTTTTCCAAAATTATTTTCGAAAATTCTCCTCTCATCCCCTTCTATTTATTTATTCATCTACTAACACTTCTCTTCATCTGACATCTCTGCTCCTATCATCACCTTTGTGTTTGGATTCTTCATTCTTCTTCACCCCTATTTCTTTTCTTCTTCTACTAACAATAAGGAACCTCTTTACTGTGACATAGAGGTCTCAACAAAGCTCTGCACATCTGTGAGGCTCCATGAGAGCCCACTGTCAAGCTATTGACATTAAAGAAGTGCTTGTTGGGAGGCAACCCAATGTTTATTTATCTAATTTTATTTTTGTTTTTCATGTTTTCTTAGGTTCATGATCATGTGGAGTCACAAAATAAACGAAAAATTTAGAAACAGAATCAAAAATAGTGGAAGAAAAACCACACCCTGGAGGAAGCACCTGCTTGGCGTTCAATGCCAGAACAGAGCATGGTTCTGGCGCTGAACGCCCAAAAAGGGCAGTATCTGGGCGCTGAACGCCCAAAATGGGCAGCATCTGGGCGCTGAACGCCAGAATTGCACCCTGGAGAAGAGCTAGCGCTGAACGCCTAGAACAAGCATGGTTCTGGCGTTCAACGCCAGAAATGGGCAACAAATGGGCGTTGAACGCCCAAAATGGGCACCAACCTGGCGCTGAACGCCCAGAGTTGTGTGCAAGGGCATTTTACATGCCTAATTTGGTGCAAAGTTGTAAATCCTTGAACACCTCAGGATCTGTGGACCCCACCCGATCATCTCAGGATCTGTGAACCCCACAGGATCCCCACCTACCTCCACTAACTCTCTTCTCTCTTCTCAATCATCCTCTATTCCCAATAAACACTCTTCCCCAAAACCCTTCACCTATTACCTCCATCTCTCTTCCCTATTAACCCTTCGCCACTCACATCCACCCACTCTTCCCCATAAACCTACCCAATAAACTCCACCTACCTTTAAAATTCAAATCAATTTCCCACCCAAACTCACCCATATGGCCGAACCTTAACCCCCCCTCCCTTCCCTATATAAAGCCTTCCCTTCTTCCTCATTTTCACACAATACAACCCTCTCTTCTCTTCTTGGCCGAAACACACCTCCCCCCTCTTCTCCATCTTTTCTTCTTCTTCTTCATCTAATTCTTTATTTTCTTGCTCGAGGGCGAGCAATATTCTAAGTTTGGTGTGGTAAAAGCATAAGCTTTTTGTTTTTCCATTACCATTGATGGCACCTAAGACCGGAGAATCCTCTAGAAAAGGGAAAGGGAAGACAAAAACTTCTACCTCCGAGTCATGGGAGATGGAAAGATTCATCTCCAAAGCTCATCAAGACCACTTCTATGATGTTGTGGCCAAGAAGAAGGTGATCCCTGAGGTCCCTTTCAAACTCAAAAGAAATGAGTATCCGGAGATCCAACATGAAATTCAAAGAAGAGGTTGGGAAGTTCTAACAAATCCCATCCAACAAGTCGGCATCCTAACGGTTCAAGAGTTCTATGCCAATGCATGGATCACCAAGAACCATGATCAAAGTAAGAACCCGGATCCAAAGAACTATGTTACAATGGTTCGGGGGAAAAACTTGGATTTTAGTCCGGAAAATGTGAGGTTGGCGTTTAACTTGCCTATGATGCAAGAAGATGAACGCCCCTACACTAGAAGGGTCAACTTTAATCAAAGGTTGGACCAAGTCCTCATGGACATATGTGTGGAAGGAGCTCAATGGAAGATTGACTCCAAAGGCAAGCCGGTTCAACTAAGAAAATTGGACCTCAAGCCTGTGGCTAGAGGATGGTTGGAGTTCATCCAACGCTCCATCATCCCCACTAGCAACCGATCTGAAGTTACTGTGGATCGGGCCATCATGATCCATAGCATCATGATTGGAGAAGAAGTAGAGGTTCATGAAGTCATCTCCCTTGAACTCTACAAAATAGCCGAAAAGCCCTCTCCTGGGGTAAGGCTAGCTTTTCCTCATCTTATCTGCCATCTATGTTACTCAGCTGGAGCTTCCATAGAAGGAGACATTCACATTGAGGAGGAGAAGCCCATCACTAAGAAAAAGATGGAGCAAGCAAGAGAGCCCATTCATGGAGCTCAAGAGGCGCAGGAAGCTCATCACCATGAGATCCCGGGGATGCCTCGTATGCATTTTCCTCCACAAAACTATTGGGAGCAAATCAACACCTCCCTAGGAGAATTAAGTTCCAACATGGGACAACTAAGGGTGGAACATCAAGAGCACTCCATCATCCTTCATGAAATAAGAGAAGATCAAAAAGCAATGAGGGAGGAGCAACAAAGACAAGGAAGAGACATAGAAGAGCTCAAGGACATCATTGGTTCCTCAAGAAGAAAACGCCACCATCACTAAGGTGGACTCATTCCTTGTTCTCACTTTCTGTTTTTCGTTTTCTCTATGTTAAAGTGCTTATCTATGTTTGTGTCTTCATTACATGATCATTATTAGTTAATAACTATGTCTTAAAGTTATGAGTGTCCTATGAATCCATCACCTCTCTTAAATGAAAAATGTTTTAATTCAAAAGAACAAGAAGTACATGAGTTTCGAATTTATCCTTGAACTTAGTTTAATTATATTGATGTGGTGACAATGCTTCTTGTTTTCTGAATGAATGCTTGAACAGTGCATATGTCTTTTGAAGTTGTTGTTTAAGAATGTTAAATATGTTGGCTCTTGAAAGAATGATGACAAGGAGACATGTTATTTGATAATCTGAAAAATCATAAAAATGATTCTTGAAGAAAGAAAAAGCAGGAAAGAACAAAGCTTGCAGAAAAAAAAATAGAAAGAAAAAAGAAAAAGCAAGCAGAAAAAGCCAAAAGCTCTTAAAACCAAGAGGCAAGATCAAAAAGCCAATGACGCTTAAAACCAAAAGGCAAGGGTAATAAAAAGGATCCCAAGGCTTTGAGCATCAGTGGATAGGAGGGCCTAAAGGAATAAAATCCTAGCCTAAGCGGCTAAACCAAGCTGTCCCTAACCATGTGCTTATGGCGTGAAGGTGTCAAGTGAAAACTTGAGACTGAGCGGTTAAAGTCAAGGTCCAAAGCAAAAAAAAAGAGTGTGCTTAAGAACCCTAGACACCTCTAATTGGGGACTTTAGCAAAGCTGAGTCACAATCTGAAAAGGTTCACCCAATTATGTGTCTGTGGCATTTATGTATCCGGTGGTAATACTGGAAAACAAAGTGCTTAGGGCCACGGCCAAGACTCATAAAATAGCTGTGTTCAAGAATCATCATACTGAACTAGGAGAATCAATAACACTATCTGAACTCTGAGTTCCTATAGAAGCCAATCATTCTGAACTTCAATGGATAAAGTGAGATGCCAAAACTATTCAAGAGGCAAAAAGCTACAAGTCCCGCTCATCTGATTGGAGCTATGTTTCATTGATAGTTTGGAATATATAGTATATTCTCTTCTTTTTATCCTATTTGATTTTCAGTTGCTTGGGGACAAGCAACAATTTAAGTTTGGTGTTGTGATGAGCGGATAATTTATACGCTTTTTGGCATTATTTTTAGTATGTTTTTAGTAGAATCTAGTTACTTTTAGGGATGTTTTCATGAGTTTTTATGTTAAATTCACATTTCTGGACTTTACTATGAGTTTTTGTATTTTTCTGTGATTTCAGGTATTTTCTGGCTGAAATTGAGGGACTTGAGCAAAAATCAGATTCAGAGGTTGAAGAAGGACTGCTGATGCTGTTGGATTCTGACCTCCCTGCACTCAAAATGGATTTTCTGGAGCTACAAAACTCCAAATGGCGCGCTTCCAATTGCGTTGGAAAGTAGACATCTAGGGCTTTCCAGAAATATATAATAGTCCATACTTTGTCCGAGTTTAGACGACGCAAACTGGCGTTCAATGCCAGCTCTCTGCCCAATTCTGGCGTCCAGCGCTAGAAACAAGTTGCAAAGTGGAGTTCAACGCCCAAAATGGCACAAAAGCTGGCGTTCAACTCCAAGAATGACCTCTCCACATGTAGACTTCAAGCTCAGCCCAAGCACAAACCAAGTGGGCCCGGAAGTGGATTTATGCATCAATTACTTAATTCTGTAAACCCTAGTAGCTAGTTTAGTATAAATAGGACTTCTTACTATTGTATTAGACATCTTTGAATCTTTGGATTATCTTTTGATCTATTGATCACGTTTGGGGGCTGGCCATTCGGCCATGCCTGGACCTTCACTACTTATGTATTTTCAACGGTAGAGTTTCTGCACTCCATAGATTAAGATTGAATGAGTATCTCTTAGATCTCTTAATCAGAATCTTCGTGGTATAAGCTAGATTGATGGCGGCATTCATGAGAGTCCGAAAAGTCTAAACCTTGTCCGTGGTATTCCGAGTAGGACTCTGTGATTGAATGACTGTGACGAACTTCAAACTCACGAGTGATGGGCGTAGTGACCGACGTAAAAGGATAATAAATTCTATTCCAGTATGATCGAGAACCTCCAAGATGATTAGCCATGCAGTGACAGCGGATCGGACCATTTTCACAGAAAGGAATAGGATGCAACCAACGACAAGGGTGATGCCTCCAGATGATTAGCCGTGCTGTGACAGAGCATTTGGACCATTTTCCCGAGAGGATTGAAAGTAACCATTGGCACCGGTGACATCCTTACACAAAGCCAGCCATAGAAAGGAGTAAGACTGATTGGATGAAGACAGCAGGAAAGCAGAGGTTCAGAGGAATGAATGCATCTCCATACGCTTATCTGAAATTCTCACCAATGATTTACATAAGTATTTCTATCCTTATTTTAGTATTAATTTCGAAAACTCCATAACTATTTTATATCCGCCTGACTGAGATTTACAAGGTGACCATAGCTTGCTTCATACCAACAATCTCCGTGGGATCGACCCTTACTCACGTAAGGTTTATTACTTGGATGACCCAGTGCACTTGCTGGTTAGTTATGCGAAGTTGTGAAGATATGTTTAGACCATGGTTCTGTGCATCCGTTTTTGGTGCCATCGCCAGGGAATCAATTTCGAACAATAATTCACAACCTGAGTAACAATTTCGCATACCAGTGACGCGGCCGCGTCAGCGACGCGGTCGCGTGACAAGGATTGTGCTTCCAGCACCAATCCAGCATCACTCTCGCACAGAATGCGACTGTGCACCCTTTTACGTCGAAAACTTAGGGCACGCGGACGCGTGGGAGGCCATGATTTCCATGCGACGGAGTTGCGTCAGCGACGCGGTCGCGTAGGGTAATTTGTGCCATTGGCACGACTCCAGCGCTGCTCCTGCGTAACTTTCTGTTTATTTTTATTTTTCTTTACTCCCCTTGCCACGCAGACGCGTCGCTGGTGCGATCGCGTCGCGCGGCGAAAATTTTTTTTTTTTTAAAAGAAATATAAGGACATGTAGGTGTAAAAGCATGAAAGTATTAATAAGGAGAAGAGTTATTGAAGAAGAAAAAAAAAACTAAAAGTGAAGAAAAGAACGATCATACCGCAGTGGGTTGTCTCCCTCCAAGCACTTTGCTTTAACGTCCGTAAGTTGGACGCTCCACTAGCTCAATCTGCTGCTATGTGGGGATCTTCCAAGTGGAGGATCTCAAGCTCCTTGCTTTTCGGCACCTTCTCACTATGGTACAGCTTCAGGCGGTGTCCATTAACCTTAATAAGTTCAGAGCTTGAAGGATGGCTTAGGTGATAAACTTCGTACGGTTCAGCCTTCTCTACTATGTATGAACCTTCCCATTTTGATCTTAATTTACCGGGCATTAGCCTTAGTCGAGATTTATAAAGGAGGACGAAATCTCCAGGTTGAAATTCTTTCTCCTTGATGTTTTGATCATGCACAGCTTTCATCCTTTCGTTGCAAATTCTGGAATTCTCATAAGCTTCTAGGTGAAGGTTCTCCAGTTCCTGCAGTTGCAACTTCCTTTCAGCTCCGGCCTTCTCAATTTCCATGTTGCACTCTTTAACTGCCCAGAAGGCTCTGTGTTCGATTTCAACTGGGAGATGGCAAGCTTTTCCATAAACTAAGCGAAAGGGACACATCCCAATGGGTGTCTTGTATGCTGTTCTATATGCCCACAGTGCATCTTGTAGCCTGGTGCTCCAGTCTTTTCTATGAGGCTTCACTATCTTTTGTAAGATACGCTTAATTTCTCTGTTCGACACCTCGGCTTGCCCATTAGTTTGGGGATGGTAAGCTGTTGCAAATTTATGGATTATCCCATGCTTCTTCATCAATCCTGTTAGTCTCTTGTTACAAAAATGGGTGCCTTGATCGCTCACAATCGCTCGTGGTGATCCAAAACGGCATATAATGTGGTTTCTCACAAAGAAAACAATAGTGTTAGCATCGTCAGTGCGGGTAGGAATTGCTTCCACCCATTTGGAAACATAATCCACAGCTAACAATATATAAAAATATCCATTAGAATTTGGAAATGGACCCATGAAGTCAATGCCCCATACATCAAAAATTTCACAGAAAAGCATATAGTGTTGAGGCATCTCATCCCTCCTGGATATATTACCAAATTTTTGGCATAGGATACAAGATTTGCGAAACTCAGCAGCGTCTCTAAAAAGAGTAGGCCACCAGAATCCACAGTCTAAGATCTTTCTAGCTTTTCGTTGAGGGCCAAAATGTCCTCCACTCTTAGATGAGTGACAGGCCTCTAAAATAGACTGGAATTCTGATTGAGGCACACAACGTCTAATTATCTGGTCAGCACCACATCTCCATAAATATGGGTCATCCCATATATAATATTTAGACTCACTTTTCAGCTTGTCTCTTTGATGTTTAGAAAAATCTGGAGGAAATGTGCGGCTAACTAAATAATTAGCAACAGGTGCATACCAAGGGACTACCTCAGATACTACTTGTAGGTTATCAAAAGGAAAATTATCATCTATAGGAGTAGAATCATCCTTAATATGTTCAAGCCGACTCAAGTGGTCTGCTACTAAATTCTGATTACCACTCCTATCCTTTATTTCTAAATTAAATTCTTGTAGCAGCAGTATCCAACGTATAAGTCTTGGTTTGGACTCCTTTTTAGCTAATAGATACTTTAGAGCTGCGTGGTCCGAATACACTACTACTTTGGTACCAAGTAAATAGGCCCGGAATTTATCCAGAGCAAAAACAATAGCAAGAAGTTCTTTCTCAGTAGTAGTATAATTGGACTGGGCAGTGTCTAAAGTCTTAGACGTATAGGCAATAACAAAAGGATCCTTACCTTCACGCTGAGCCAGCGCTGCTCCTACTGCATGGTTGGAAGCATCCACATGATTTCAAACGGCTGGCTCCAGTCGGGTCCTCTCACAATTGGGGCTTGAGTTAGAGCAGTCTTCAGCTTATCAAATGCTTGTTTGCAATCCTTACTGAACTCGAACTCAATGTCCTTCTGCAGTAATCTGGATAAGGGAAGTGCCACCTTACTAAAGTCCTTAATAAATCTCCTGTAGAAACTTGCATGGCCAAGGAACGAACGGATTTCCCTCACAGACGAGGGGTAAGGTGTACTAGAAATAACATTCACTTTTGCTGGGTCCACAGAAATACCATTATTAGATACCACATGTCCTAATACAATCCCTTGTTTTACCATAAAGTGGCATTTTTCGAAATTCAGTACAAGGTTTGTATTAATACATCTATCTAATACTCTAGATAATCCATCTAAGCAAAGGGTAAAAGAATCACCATAAACGCTGAAATCGTCCATAAAAACTTCCATACAGTCCTCAGTAAGATCAGAGAAAAGACTCATCATGCACCTTTGGAAAGTAGCTGGTGCATTGCACAAGCCAAAGGGCATTCTCTTATAGGCGTAAGTCCCAAAAGGACATGTAAAAGTAGTCTTTTCCTGATCCTCAGGAGCTATATGAATCTGGAAATAACATGTGTAACCATCTAGAAAGCAATAATGTGATTTACCTGACAGGCGATCCAGCATTTGATCAATGAATGGAAGTGGGTAGTGATCCTTACGGGTAGCTTGGTTGAGACGCTTGTAATCAATGCAGACTCTCCAAGCATTCTGAACTCTAGTTGCTATGAACTCTCCATGCTCATTCTTCACGGTAGTGACTCCGGACTTCTTGGGCACCACTTGTACTGGGCTTACCCATTCACTGTCTGAAATGGGATATATGATACCGGCCTCCAATAGTCTAGTCACCTCCTTTTTGACAACTTCCAAGATGGTGGGATTCAATCTCCTTTGGGGTTGACGGACAGGTCTTGCTCCCTCTTCCAAAAATATTCTGTGCTCGCATACTTGAGGGTTGATTCCCACTATGTCTGCCAAACTCCACCCAATTGCCTTCTTATGCTTCCTTAGCACATCAAGTAACTGCTCTTCTTGTTGAGAAGTCAGTTCTCTTGCAATAATAACCGGAAGCTTCTGCTCATCCTCGAGATAAGCATATTTGAGATGTGGAGGGAGAGGTTTCAATTCTAACTTTTGATCATGGGCAGGCTCTGGATTATCTGGGGCTTGTGAAAATGGCGAAGTGCCCGCATTGTCAGTTAAGAGGGTCCCCACACTTGGACCTTGTCCAGTGTGCCTCTCTTCAAACTCTTCTTTTTGAACTTCAGCCACACTTTCGTCTATGACATCACACTGGAAGATAGAACGATCTTCTGGGGGGTTGTCAATGACTCTATTCAGATTGAAGATCACTATGCAGCCATCTATTTCAAAGGAGTATGTTCCTGAAAAAGCATCCAATTTGAATTTTGATGTTTTCAGGAATGGTCTTCCAAGTAGGATTGATGATGGCTTATCTGAATCATTATGGGGCATCTCCAAGATATAAAAATCAGTGGGAAATGTGAGCCCTTTAATGTTCACCAAAACATCTTCAGCAACTCCAGCCACTGTAATAATGCTTTTATCTGCTAACACAAAACGAGCTGCCGACCTTTTTAAGGGAGGGAGCCTCAAAACATCATATATGGACAAAGGCATTATACTGACACATGCTCCTAAATCACACATGCAATCATAAATTACTACACTACCAATAGTACAACTAACTATGCAAGGACCTGGATCACTACATTTTTCAGGTAATCCTCCCATTAAAGCAGATATAGAACTACCTAAAGGAATAGTTTCTAATTCATTAATCTTATCTTTATGGATACATAAGTCTTTTAGAAACTTTGCATATTTAGGTACCTGCTGAATAACATCAAAAAGGGGGACAGTTACCTCGACCTTTTTGAATATCTCTACCATTTTAGGATCAGGTTCCAGCTGCTTCCTGGGCTTCCTTGCAAGCTGTGGAAATGGAATGGGAACAGTGGATTCTATGGTGCCTGCGCCTTTTGGTGCTTCTTCTTGTGGTTGAGCTATCTCTTCTACATCTATGTCCTGTATATCCTCTTCCTCTTCAACATCTTCGATTTCCACCACCTCTTCAGCTGAGGCGTATTCTGGTGAGCTTGGTTCCTCCTGATTCCTCTCCTGCAGTGTAGTTCCAGACCTCAGGGTGATGGCATTAATGCCTCCCTTTGGATTGGGTAATGGTTGAGAGGGGATTCCAGTGGTGCTTGAAGGTTGGTTACTGGAATTTCGTGCTGAACTAAGCTGTGTGATAAAAGCTTGCAGAGTAGAGGTGAGACCATTCAGACTGGCATTAATACTGTTCACGATGGTACTTTCCATGGCCAGTTGTCTTTTCTCAAAAGCTTGTAATAAATCTTCATTAGAAGATACAGAAGAATGAGTAAATTGAGAGGTTTGCTGCTGATTGTTCGGTGGTCCTTGGTTTTGCCTCAGGTGAGGTGCTCGGTAAGGTTGATTTTGCTGCCTGTTGTTGTTATTATTCCACCTCTGATTTCCCTGATTATCTCTGCCTCCCCTGTTATTGTTGTCCCTCCAATTCTGGTTTGAATTATGCTGCCATCCATGGTTATTATTTCCACTTTGATTGTACCCTTAGTTGGGGCGGTCATAGAAGTTGTGAGTGGATGCCACCATGTTGTCTTCTTGTTGGAGCTGCGGGCATTCATCAGTGTAATGGCTGTAATCAGCACAAATTTTGCAAATTCTTTGTGGGACTAGTTGTTGGTTTTGCTGCGGTTGAGTTTGCTGAGCTTGTTGATTCAACTGCATTTGCTTCAGCAGGTTGGTCATCTCACAGATGCTTTGAGTTAGAGCAGCAGTCTCTCTGCCAGAAGATACTTCTGCAACGGCTTTTGAACGGCCTTGCTTCTGTCTGTGGTTCCGAGTAGATTCAGCTAAATCACTGATCAATTGCCAAGCTTCATCAGTGGTCTTGTACTTCTTCATAGACTCATTGTTGGCACTTTCCAATGTGGTCTTATCTCGGGGCCTCATACCTTGTGTGATATAGCTGAGTAGCACGATCTTGTCAATCATGTGGTGGGGGCATGCTTCCAGAAGATTATTGAAGCACTCCCAGTTTTCAAAGAGAGTCTCATTGTCATCCTGAACTATTGTAGAGATATCCTTTTTTAGTTTATCAGTAACTTCAGATGGAAAGAATTTCTTCAGAAACTCCTTTCTGAGTGTATCCCAGTTAGATACATTTGCTATAGGTTGAGTGTAGTACCACTCTCTTACTTTTCCCTCAAGAGAGAACGGAAAAGCTTTCAGCAGAATTGAAGTTTCATTAGTGCCATCACGCCTGACAGTAGAACAGGCTGCCTGGAAATCTCTCAAGTG
This sequence comes from Arachis hypogaea, assembly GCF_003086295.3. Classification (NCBI taxonomy): domain Eukaryota; kingdom Viridiplantae; phylum Streptophyta; class Magnoliopsida; order Fabales; family Fabaceae; genus Arachis; species Arachis hypogaea. Next base: position 47,519,218 of record NC_092047.1, read on the forward strand.
CTTGATAGGCTCTTGAGCAGGTAGGCCATGAAACTTGGGCATCAAATTTAACAGTGCGGTCTTTATTTCAAAATCCGTAGCTACCGCTGGATGATGCGCTTGAAACGGTTGCATTGTAAAATCAAGAGCTCCTTCCTCCTGAATGGTAACTCTTCTAACTGCCATGTTTTCTGCACGTAAAACAACCGAATCAGTAGAACGGGGGTTGGTTTCTTCCTCAGATTCACTTTCAGATCCGCCCTCAGAGCGGGCTAACCTACGCTGTTCTCGCCTTATTCGTGAAATTGTTCTTTCAATTTCAGGATCGAATATTAGCAAGCGCGGATCAGGAAGTGAACGCGTCATTTGACGGAAGAAACATGCAGCTCATAGTAGCAAAATTAAATAAAATGAAAATAAATAAATTCTAATTAATAAAATTAGCACTCTATTGCAACTCCCCGGCAACGACGCCAAAAATTGATGGGAAGCAGAAGTTGATGAATTAAAAAAAATTATTAAAATTGATACGTTGCAAGTATAGTTCTTAATTCATCGAAAATCTGCCTATCAATTTAGAAATGTGTCACAAAGAGTTTAAATCAAAATTACTGGGAGTTTTAAGTCCCAGGTCGTCTCCCAACGAGTTGCAGAGAAGGGTGCTATCTTATTAATCAGAGGTTCGAAGAAATTGAGGTAAGTAAATTGGAGTGTAAACTGATGGAAATTAAATGATATGAATAAAAGCCTTGACTGGGAATTGATTAGTTAGAATCTCTATCATTGATGGAGTGATTTTTAAGATTGATTTATAATTAACAGTTACTCTGTTTAGTTATCCTTTACTAGGTAAGGAAAAGTCAAACAAGTTGGATTACTAGATCCGTTCACGAGTTACAACCCACTTAGTTCAAAGGGATTGACGTTGGTGACAGGATAGCAATTCAACAATTAACCCAATTACAAATTTTCTTTCAATCCTTCCAACTCAAGAGTTCCTTTTCAATCAATTCCCCATCAAGTAATGAAACTACTCACGCATTGTAAATAATAAATCCATAACACATAAAAGGGAATTAAAAGAATACATGATTATTGGAATTAAAATTGAATTAAAAAGAAATAATCCTTGCGTTAATTAATCATAAAAGTATCTGAATGACAAAATTGAACATAACAAAGAACATGGAAGAATAAAACCAAGTTAAGAGAACAAACTAGAATGATGAAGTCTTGATGAGGAAATAACTCTTCTCAATGTTCCAATGCTAAGGCCAATTGAAAATTAAAATTCTAAAAACTAGAGAGAAAAAAAACCTAAGAAAGTGAAAAACTAGATCTCAAACTACTGAATGAATGTGTTTGTTGTTTTTGCATATTCTCTTACTCTAGTCTGCTGTTCCGGGCCGAAAACTGGGCCGAAATAAGGTCCAAAATCGCCCCCAGTGAATTCTGCAGATTATGCAGATCGCACATGTCACACGATCGCGTCGTCCATGCGGACGCGTCGCTTGCGCTTTTTCCTCTCCACGCGTTCGCGTCGTCCACGCTACTGCGTCGCTTGCGCTTTGCAATCCGCGCGGCCGCGCAAGCCATACGGCCGCGTCACTGCGATTTGCGCTCCTTCGCGCGGTCGCATGGCGGGCGGTCGCATGAGCCATGCGACCGCGTCACTTCTCGCTGGTTATCTCCTCAAATTCTTGTGTTCCTTCCATTTTTTCTAGCTTCCTCTCCAATCTCCATCTCATTCATGCCCTATAAAGCCTGAAACACTTGACACACAGATCACGGCATCGAATGGAATAAAGGAGAATTAAAATTAAATAATTAGAGTCTCTAGGAAGCAATTTTCAAACATGTAATAAATTTAGGAAGAAAATCTAAATGCTTGCTAAATTGATGAATAAGTGGGTAAGGATCATGACAAAACCACACAATTAAACACAATATAAATTATAAAATAGTGGTTTATCACTTTCCGATGTTCAAACACTCAAGGAATCCTCATGGCTTCATGTGGACAATCTAATGAAGAACGTAGCATGAAGGAGATACTAGAAACTCCAGTGGACAGTACGGAACATGACTTTGTACTGGAACAAGTGGAGGAAGCTGTAATTATTGAAGAGGAAGAAGTGGTTGAAGACTTAGGAGATGCTGAACCTCCATGGGAAAGTCAAGACATAGAACCTCCTTTCAAGACGGTTGCATTTGATGTTGATGAGGGTATACAACCTCCAAGGCATGTCATGATTAAGGACTTGGAAGAGGTCGATCAAGAGATGGAGATTCAAGAAGAAGAAGCACAGCCTCTCATGCCCTTGGTGAACAATGAAGAAGAGATTGAATTGGAAGAAAGCTACCAAGAGGAAGATGTTGATATTGAAGAAACTTGCAAAGAGGTGGAAGTTGTCAAAGAGCACAAGGGAGTGGAGCTTGAAATCACCTTGCCAAAGTTATTGGAGACTCCTCCCCCTAAGTTGCCATCATCCTTCACAACATTCAAGTGGGTAAAATTCATATCCCTTAGCTTTCTAATTCCACTTGAATATGGGCTACTGGAGACGGATGGTCAACTTAGAGCTTTTTGTGGCATTAAGAGTAAGAGGAAGATGGCCAATGGTAAGAATTGTCCTGCAAGGTTCATTATAGTTGGAAGTTTTAAGTTTAAACGCAAAGGTCAGTGTAGAGCTCAATTAAATGGATCTAGGAAGCTGTTTGGTAGCTGCAGTGAGAATTCAAATTACTTATCACCCGGCTGGAAAAATACAAATCCCAAAAAAAATGGGTGTAAAAGCAAGATTTGGGATCCTGGAATCTGCTCTGACATTTGTCACCCCGGGAGCCTAAGAATCTGTTTGAAGCTTCTTAAGGGCTTTACATGCCTAGTTTGGGACCCCGGAGGTCACTGGACATACAAAAACTAGTGGGGATTCCTGGATGAATACAAGCATAAGCCACCATAACAGGAAGCTCATCAAATGTCCAACTTAAGGACTTTAACTAAAAGTGCTAGGCGGGAGACAACCCACCAAGGTATGATCGTGCCTTTTTCATTTTTATTTAGTTTTATTTGTTTTTTAGTTTTATTTTATTGAACCTGGAGTTTTGCATCACATTCATATTAACACTGTATTCTACATTTTTTCAGATATATATAAAAAAAAAAGAAGCACGCACGCGACGCAACAGCGTCATTAACGCGTCCGCGTTGCCAGTACATTTGGAAGAAAAGAATTGAACAGAGAGTCACGCGAGAGTGTGGCTGGAGGCACGCCTTTAGCATAATTTGACCCCACGCGACCGCGTCGCTGACGCAACCGCGTCATTCATGAAATAGCCTCCCCACGCGTCCACGTCACCCACGTGACCGCGTGTCCCTATAAATCGACGTAAAAAGGTGTATGGCCGAAAGTTGAGCTAGAATTGGGCTAGACTCGTGCTGGAAGCCCAAGGCCTACCACGCGACCGCGTGCCCCACGCGGTTGCATCATTTTAAGAAAATGGCCATTGATGCGTTCGCGCTGACCACACGACCGCGTCACCCAAAAAATTTGGCGAAAAAAGTTTCGAACAGAGAGTTGTGCGAACGCGAGGCTGTACTCGCGCCAATCGCACAAATCAAGCCACGCGATCGCGTGACCCACGCGTCCGCGTCACCTGACCTTATCGCGCACCACGCGACCGCGTCACCCATGTAACGACCCAATTTTCAATATGTCTATATCATACCGGAAACTGAACGCTACCAATTTGTCTTCCTGATTATTATCTATTATTTATCATATGAGCCTGATTCGTTGTTAGACGCGTAGTTAATTTGCGTGGTATATTTTTTTTTCTAAAAATGTTTGGATTAATAGACAGAATCATTTATAATCAATTCACAAGTAATAACAGATAAAACAGTTATAAACAACCACACAAAAATACATCACAAGTAGTTGACAACATTCGGTGATTCAGCCTTTATTAGCATATAGACTGTTAGTTAGAACACCCCTAGATATAGCTAAATAATATCTATATACATATACATACAACATCCCAGGTCCTGACTTGTTCAAGAGGTCCCTAAGTTGGCACCTAGGCTAGCCTAGACTCTATACTCACCTATTCCCTCTAAACTACTAAAGCGAGGGAAAGTACGTTCTAGGTCTTCAAAAATCAAGTTAGGTGGAACGTCATCAAAAGATAGAACATCATCTTCTACTCCTCTACACGATCAGACTTTTCCATAGGACTTCTCTCTGGTACCTCATGAAGTAGCCACACAATAGGAATCTCGTACATAGGATTTAGGTTAAAGTGCACATACGAATGGGGTGCAGACTTTGGCTGGTCTCACAGTATATACATATAATCAGAGAACGATATTCATCCTAGACTCAGAAGACTATCTAGAGCAGAATCCTTTTTGCGTACGATCGTCAGCGAACTACGGAAGGGAACACATGCTTCCATCTGAAGGGGGAAGGGAGAGAGAAGGGGTAAGAACTGGGGAGTTCTTAGTAGGGTCAGGGTTATTAGTTACGTTCATTTATTTGGGGTCGATTAGTAGACGAATAACATAATATAGTGAAGCAGTAAACAGAAGATAAAGATAGAAAGATAAAGTAGAGACAACAGAAAGCAGAACACAAACAAAAGAATACAAGAAAATAAAACACAGAAATAGCATACAAGCAGACAAACATAAAGAAGTAGATCACACACAGAAAGGAATGCAACAGAGAATGATGCGCAGACAAGAATGATGCATGTCTAGCCCTAGCGCTGGCCATGAGCTCATGTGTCGGTTGGCTGCCCGCAATCCCGACATTTATCCGTTCATGAGTAATCCCGATTTCCCAAATACGATTTTCCGTTCCTAAATAAATGCGCATATAATAATAGCCGCTCATTTGAGATAGCCTCTGCTTACTGCAGGAAAATATATATATACTCTGCTCTGCTCTGGGGAAGCGAAAAATAGCTGTAGGCAACTTAGTTTTCCTACAGAAGCTCCGGGTTGCATTAAGCAACTAATATAAATTAAATATAGCTCTGGGTTGCATCAAGCAACTAATATATATATATATAAATATAGCTCTGGGTTGCATCAAGCAACTAATATATATATAAATATAGCTCTGGGTTGCATCAAGCAACTAATATATATATAAATAACCCTTTATTATATTACTCTTCTCTTTACATCTCTTTACTCTGTTCTGGTTTCTCTTTTCTCTGTATCTCTTTACTTTGTTTTAATTACTCTGTTCTCTGTATCTCTTTACTCTGTTTTAATTACTCTGTTCTCTGTATCACTCTTCTCTTCTCTGATTACTCTTTTCATCTGTATCTATATTACTCTTTTTCTCTTTATCTCTTTACTTTACTCTGGTTACTCTATTTTCTGTGTTTCTCTACTCTGCTCTGATTTCTCTGCTTAACATATGTATTTAAAGCTTATGTAAATTTCGGTATGAATAGTTAGCCTGTCCTAAGTATAGGATCATTAAGTCTATACTGAAACAGTTTAACTTTTCATATAATACCTAACCCTATTCGCAATTCAAGGACTGACTATGTTGCCCTAGTTCGTTCGCTAGTCTCTGTCTGTTTCTCTGTTGTTAAAACGTTACAGACTTTTTCTTTGGTTTTTATCTTTTCTTTGGCTTTTATCTTTCTTTTATCTTTACCTCACTAATATGTTCTTACCACTCCCTAAGTGTTTTATGAAAGTAATTAGGAGAATTCTGCACTTAAAGTTGTCTTTCTAAAGCTTTTAATGAAAACTGCCTTTTTCACATTATTTTATTATTTTTATTAATATATTATTTTTAATTAAATATTATTATTTAATATTTTATTATTATTTATTATTTTATCATTAATTTTCGAAAATTAACTTACCTTTTACTTTTAACTTTTAAAATTCTCTTTTTACCACCCGTAACTTTTAATATTTCTACTTTAACCACCCTAACTTCCAGAAATTACCATATAACCCCTTAAACACCAAAAATTTTACTTCCTTGCCCTTTCTAAGATCTAAAAGGTGTTCTTCATTATTCTTCATCACACTCAAAGTGTTCTTCATGTTCTTCGTATGTTCTTCAAATTCTTTCTCTGTTTTTACCCGTTTTTCAATCTTTTCAGCAACCGATTTTTACCATAATTCAAAATAAATTTCCAGCCACTAAAACCCCATCTTTTCTACATGAATTTAACACAAATTGAACCTCAATTTAAGCTCTAGGGTTTTGTTTTTCCAGCTGCCCAAGAACATGAACTTTAAAGCTTAAATTTCATCAAATTTCATCAGAATTTCACCAAATTTACACCAAGAATCAATCATATATGCAACCAATTTTTAGCACAGCCAAATAATACAACATTCACACAACTCAAACACAAATAATCAAGATTAATTTCGTGACACCCTACCTTGTTTTGCTACTCCTAATTCAGTTAGACTTTCATGTGGTCCTTTAGCACTTTTTCCTCCTAAATCACATCAAAAACAACCCTAAATCCAAAAACTTTCAACTGACCAAATCTCACTCAGTATGTTAGGAAGAGATATCTCACCTTAGACTTTCTGGAAATTCACGTTTCTTGGCCCTCAAGTCAAGCTAAGCAAGAGATCTAAGGAAGAATATCAAGAAAACACTTGTTTAAGCATGTTTCCTTGAAAACCGAATTGAAGAGGGAGGGAGACAGCCATCTCACCTTATTTACATCCTTGATAAGTTACATGGTTATGTAGAGGAAGAAGAGAGGATCATTTTGGTGAAATCGGAATTTTGATTTGAGTTTTAGTTAAGAAGAAATCAAGCTTTGAAGATTAAGTTTTCATGAAAGTTTCTCTCTTTTCGCTCTTGTTATTTTCGGCCAAAATGATGAAATGAGACAGCCTTGGAGGTCTTGGGGGTGTAAGGTGAGTTGTGATTGGTTGGCTTGGAGGTGGATTAAAATAATATTAAAATATCTGTGGTGTACAACTACTAAAACTAGGTGTATCGGAACACTCGTAAAAACATCTCTAAAAATTATTTTCTGAGCTACTAGCATAAATGACACTAGTAACATATTTATTATGAGAATAGAACATGTATAATGAGGCCTTAGTATTGCTAAATTCATCAGAGAGTGCTGGTGCTAAGCTGCACCAGTAAACCGTAAATCCGGTTAAACCGATTTTCTGTTTTTAACTAAAATAGACCAGGTAACCTTATAATATCATTCAAGCATTTTCTAATACTTATATAATGATAATATTATACTATTATCTCTCTCCTCTCATGAATCGAGTCCAGTTCGTCAAACAGAGACTATTTACAAAAATCAGAATCAAAACTGCCAACCGATACAGTTCAAAAACAAGTTTCTTCGCGATTGCATTATCGAGCTTGCCTCAGAGGAGGTTCAAACTTAAGGATGACATAATGATAATGAGGATTGAGATGCTTGATGATATAACAGAGGTGTTCCCTTTACTGATCTTCCGGAGAAATTCGTACTTTCAGAAAAGATCTCATGTACTCGAAAATCAGGGTTGTTACAACCCACATGTCTGCGTCGCCTGCGTCGCACAACTTGTCCAGATAAGCGCCAATTATCTTATCTTTTCTTTTCTAATCCTAATTTCTTCTATCTTTTCTTCTTTCTTCTTCCTTTTCTTACTTTCTTCTTCTTCATCTCTTTCCCTTCTCATTCTTCTTATCTTTTATTTTATTTTATTTATTTGCATACTTTCATTCATTGCATTATAATTTTGTATATTTTTATTTTCTTTTCTAAATTTATTATTTTACCATTGGTGTTCACATGTTCTTACTCAACTGTTATATCTTTTCTGGTATTATCTTAGTGCTTATGACTTGTTTTATTCTGATTGGGTAACATTATTTAAATCAATGCTAATCTTTTATGATACTTGTACTTCTCTTGCATTGATATGAACTTATACTATCTTGCATTACCCACATTTTCCTCTCCTTTGTTGCAAATTTTGCGCCACTAGTATGCCATGTGCTTATATTGTTTTCTCACGTACATGTTGAAGCTTCCATGTAAATGAGACCCTTATCATTAGCCATTAACCCAACCATACTTCATTTTTTTTCTTATCTCTATTATTGGGTTACCTTTCTTCCCTTTTTCTTTTAGGATGGCCACCAGGAAGAGAACCGGAAGACATTTACATGAGGAGACAGACAAGTCCATCTGCAAAATCTTCAGAGAAAAGCGCCAGTTGGAATAGCCCGTCCACCTGCACATCTTAGCATGCACCGAGGACGGTGTAATCTTTAAGTGTGGGGAGGTCGATACCGACTACCATGGGTTAGTCACTTCATATTTTAGCACCAATGTTTAATTAGTTGTTGCATTTGCATATTTGTTTGATTTTATGCATCTAGTTACTACTTGGTTAAAGTAATAAAATTCTTTTAAGACCCTATCTTTGAAAATTTTCACTATTTTAAATTAAAAAAAAATTTGTGTTAAAACTTGTTTGAAGTTGTATTTGGAACATGGTTTTTGAGCCAAAGAACACACAACCTGTGAGATTTTGAGCCTAATTACATGGTTACATTATTTAACCATAAATATTTTATTCTTGTGTGTTTCTTTCTCTATGATTGTAATCTATATTTTGTTCCACTCTATATGTCCATTATTTAGTGCATTTACATGCTTGCATATGATTGAGGCCATTGTTTGATTTTAGCTCACTTATCCCAAATAAGCCTACCCTTTAAATCACCCTTGTCAGCCACTTTGAGCCTTTTTATCCCCATTTGTTCTGTATTTTACCACATCACTAGCCTTAAAGCAAAACAACAATTAAATATCCCAATTGAATCTTTGGTTAGCTTAAGATAGAGATTGTGCATCAACTAAATATGGGGAAACTGTGGGAACTTGGGTTAATAAGGGAATGTATCATGTTTCTAATTTTGAATATTGGAAAATTTGGGTACTTACTCATGTAAAACAGAAAATTAAAAATTCCATATGCATTGATATGTTATTCTAGTTTTTATGTATCTCTAAAACAAAAAAAAAAGAGAGAAAAAGAAAAAGAGAAAAAAAAAATATATATATATAATATAAATAAATAAATAAGGGGAGAAAATTACCCCAATGTTAAGTTAATAAAAGATCAATGCATATGTGATAAAATTAAAGAAAAATTGATACATGAGTATGTAATGCAAAAGTGAAGACTATGGATAGCTAGGCATGATTCTAGAGTTATATAGAGTATATGTATATTAGGTGAAAGCTTAGGTTAATTAAAGATTTAATTTATAAAGCTCACTTAGCCATATACATATACCCTTACCCTTACCTTCGCCCCATTACAACCTTGAAAAGACCTCATGATGTTTGCATTGGTATATTAAATATTGTTGATTGGTTAGGTGAAGAACAAATTTTAGAAAGCATGACTAGAGAAGAGTAGAGTGATTGACCCTAGACACTTGAGAGTTAGAGTGATATACACTACCAGTAAGGGTTCAGTGATAAATTCTATGTTCCCTGCTTTCATGAGATATCTTCTTACAAGTTTACTTGTCTTTTATTGTATAATTTGAATTAGTGAAATCTGATTTATGTTTGTCTTGGAAAACTTATTTACTTTTAAACCAAGTAGATAAAAACATTTTGCATGTAGTTGCATTCATATAGATAGGTTGCATTTCATATATTTTACCATTCCTCTTCATCTTTATAGCTTCTCTTGAGCTTAGCATGAGGACATGCTGGTGTTTAAGTGTGGGGAGGTTGATAAACCACTATTTTATGGTATATCTTGTGCTCAATTGAGTGAATTTTATCAATCCTTTACCCACTTATTCATACTATTTGCATGGTTTTATGTTTGCCTTCCTAATTATGTGCTTTGATTGAAAACATGCTTCTTTGGCCTTAAGTTCCCTATGTTTAAATCCTCTCTTATTACCATTAGATGCCTTGATACGTGTGTCAAGTGATTTCAGAGATTACAGGGAAGGAATGGCTCAGAGGATGGAAAGGAAGCATGCAAAAGTGGAAGGAATACAAGAAGTTGGAGAAATTGCTAAGCTGTCCAGCTTGACCTCTTCGCACTCAAATGACTATAACTTTAGCTACAGAGGTCCAAACGACGCGGTTCCAGTTGCGTTGGAAAGCTAATGTCCGGAGCATCGATTTGATATATAATATGCCACAGTTTCCCTGACGCTAAGTGACGTGAACGCGTCATCCACGCGGCCGCGTTGCAGTGGCAAAAAATCAGCGTGTTTGAATTCGCAACCAGCGAATTCTGGGCTGTTTCTGACCCAGTTTGCGGCCCAGAAAACACAGATTAGAGGCTATAAAGTGGGAGAATACATCCATTCATCAATAGGCTTTCAATATTCACTTTTCATAGGATTTAGATGTAGTTTTTAGAGAGAGAGGTTCTCTCCTCTCTCTTAGGATTAGGATTTAGGATTTCTCTTAGTCTTAGGAGTGACTCTCAATCCCAGGTTCAATGTTCTTTTATTTTATATTTATCTCTTACTTTCAGATACTTTAATGCTTATATTAGTTATGTTGCCTATTTGGCTTATGCTACATTCATGTTATGATTTTCTTAATTAATATTATTTGAGGTATTTCAGATTTAAGATTACTTTGCTTTATTTATATTGATGCTTTTAATTTAATTTAGAATTTTCCCTCTTGGCTTTGGTTGAGTCATTGGAGACACTTGAGTTATCAAACTCATTGTTGATTGAAAATTGGAATTCTTCAAGAATTAATTCGAGTTCCAATAACTCTAACTTTTCTCAAGGAAAGACTAGGATCTGAGGAATAAAAATTAATTCATCCACTTAACTTACCTTCATAGTTAGAGGTTAACAAAGTGGGAGAAAAATCCAATTCTCATCACAATTGATAAGGATAACCAGGATAGGACTTCCAGTTCTTATACCTTGCCAAGAGCTTTGTTATTTATTATTTTAACGACTTATTATCTTACATTACTTGCTACTTCTTTCCAAAACCCCCAATTTACAAGACTCATAACCAATAATAAGAACATACCTCCCTGCAATTCCTTGAGAAGACGACCCGAGGTTTAAATACTCGGTTATCAATTTATTAAGGGGTTTGTTACTTGTGACAACCAAAACGTTTGTACGAAGGGATTTCTGTTGGTTTAGAGACTATATCTACAACGCGACTGTTTTTATAAAATTCTTTACTGGCAAAAATCCTAACGTCAGCTATACCCCTGTGTACAGGAAATAACCCCTCTGCCACCACAAGGTCCACTGCACGCAGGAAATAACACATCTGCCATTGCAGGGATGTATGCCGACACACCTTCTGTATACAAGAAATAACCCCTCTGCCACTACAGAAATGGAACAGGTGGTCGCGGTACTTTTGTAGCAGGAATAACCTCTCTGCCTTACAGAAATAAAGTGTGGATCTGTACCGTAGGAAAGCATTCTCCGTGGTCGCACCACCATCTATCTGACTGCCTCAATGCAGCAGATGAACAAACAAATAACTCTGGAGTTTACTTAATGCAACAAATAAACAAACAAGCATCTCTTGGGTTGCTTCAAGCAACAAATGACCCTTCAATAGGTCCTCTGCTTTTTATCATACTACTCTTTTCTCTTTGTTTCTTTACTCTACTCTGATTACTCTCTTCTCTGTATGTCTTTACTTTTATCTGATTACTCTGCTTAACGTATGTATTTAAAGCTTATGTAAATTTCGGTATGAATAGTTAGCCTGTCCCAAGTATAGGTTCATTAAGTCTATACTGAAACAGTTTAACTTTTTATATAATACCTAACCCTAGTCGCAACTCAAGGACTAACTATGTTGCCCTAGTTCGTTCACTAATCTCTGTCTGTTTTTCTATCATTAAAATTTTACAGACTTTTTCTTTGGTTTTTATCTTTTCTTTAACTTTTTATCTTTTCTTTATCTTTGCCTCACTAATATGTTCTTACCTCTCCCTAAGTGTTTTATGAAGGTAATTATGAGATTCTGTACTTAAAGTTGTCTTTCTAAAACTTTTACAAAAAACTGCCTTTTTCGCATTATTTTATTATTTTTATTAAAATATTATTTTTAATTAAATATTATTATTTAATATTTTATTATTATTTATTATTTTATTAATATATTTTAAAAAATTACCTTTCTTTAACTTTTTACTTTATAAATTCAATTTTTACCACCCGTAACTTTTAATATTTCTACTTTAACCACCATAACTTTCAGAAATTACAAAATAACCCCTCAAACACCAAAATATTTACTTCCTTTCCCTTTCTAAGATCTAAAAGGTGTTCTTCAATGTGCTTCACCACACTCAAAGTGTTCTTCGTATATTCTTCAGATTCTTTCTCTGTTTTTACCCGTTTTTCAGTCTTTTCAGCAACCGATTTTTACCAAAATTCAAAATAAATTCTCAGCCACTAAAACCCCATCTTTTCTACATGATTTCAACACAAATTGAAACTCAATTTAAGCTCTAGGGTTTTGTTTTCCAGCAGCCACAAGAACACACATTCATAGCTTGAATTTCATCAAATTTCATCAAAATTTCACCAAAATTTCATCAAATGTTGGAAACAATCAATTTCAAGCACAACCAAACCATATCATAATCACACAACTCAAACACAATCAATCAAGATTAAATTCGTCAAACCCTATCTTGATTTGCTACTCCAAATCCGGTTACTCTTTGAAGTGTTCTTAAAGCACTTTTTCCTCCTAAAACACATCAAGAACAACTTTAAAACTCTAAACCATCAACTAAACAAACTTCAGCAGAATCTTAGGAAGGTTATCCTTACCTTAAACGTGCAGGAAATCAAAGATCTTTGGCCCACAAGTCAAGCTAAACAAGAGATCTAATGAAGAACATCAAGAAAACACTTGTTTAAGCATGTTTCCTTGAAAACTAAATTGAAGAGGGAGGGAGACAGCCATATCACCTTATTTCCATCCTTGATAAGTTACATGGTTATGTAGAGAAAGAAGAGAGGATCATTTTGGTGAAATCGGAGTTTTGATTTGAGTTTTAGTTCAGAAGAAATCAAGCTTTGAAGATTAAGTGTTCATGAAAGTTTCTCTCTTTTCTCTCTTGTTATTTTCGGCCAAAATAATGAAATGAGACAGCCTTGGAGGTCTTGGGGGTGTAAGGTGAGTTGTGATTGGTTGGCTTAGAGGTGGATTAAAATAATATTAAGATAGTTCTGGTGTACAACTACTAAAACTAGATGTATTGGAACACTCGTAAAAACATCTCTAAAAATTATTTTCTGAGCTACTAGCATAAATGACACTAGTAACATATTTATTATGAGAATAGAATATGTATGATGAGGCCTTAGCATTGCTAAAGTCATCAGAGAGTGTTGGTGCTAAGCTGCACCAGTAAACTGTGAACCCGGTTAAACCGATTTTCTATTTTTAACTAAAACAGACCAGGTAAGCTTATAATATCATTCAAGCATTTTCTAATACTAATATAATGATAATATTATACTATTATCTCTCTCCTCTCATGAATCGAGTCCGGTTCGTCAAACCGAGACTATTTACGAAAATCAGAATCAAAATGCCAACTGATACGGTTCAAATACTAGGTTCTTCGCAATTGCATTATCGTGCTTGCCTCAGAAGAGGTTCTATCTTAAGGATGACATAATGACAATGAGGATTGAGATGCTTGATGATATATCAGAGGTGTTCCCTTTACTGATCTTCTGATGAAATCCGTACTTTCAGAAAAGATCTCACGTACTCGAAAATCAGGGTTGTTACATCGGGGTTCCATTCTCCATCACCACAGACAATGGCACCCAATTCACAGATGCAGGCTTCAGAAAGTTATTGGCTGACTTGAACATAAAACACCAGTTCACTTCCGTAGAACATCCCCAAGCTAATGGACAAGCCGAAGCTGCCAACAAGGTCATATTGGCCAGACTAAAACGGAGATTACAGGACGTAAAGGGAGCCTGGGCTGAAGAGCTCCCACAAGTGCTATGGGCATATCGAACAACGCCGTATTCCACCACAAAGGAATCACCCTTCCGATTAGCGTACGAAATGGAGGCAATGATCCCAGTAGAGATCAAAGAAGGATCGCCTAGAGTGATCCACTATAATAAAGAAGCCAACTCCTAACTTTAAAGGGAAGAACTCGACCTACTTCCGGAAGTCCAAGAAAGAGCTCGAATAAGAGAAGAAGCACTAAAGCATCGAATGGCTTCAAGATATAATCAAAAGGTAGTGCCACGAGGTTTTGCTGAGAACGACCTCACTCTAATTCGAAATGATCTCGGAACAACTCGACCTGGAGAAGGAAAGCTGGCAGCAAACTGGAAAGGACCCTACCGAGTCGTAGAAGTACTTGGGAAGGGCTACTACAGACTGTCCGAACTCGATGGACGAGAGCTTCCTAGGTCGTGGCACGCCTGTAACCTAAGAAGGTACTATAGTTAGGGATGATAAAGGATCTTAGCATAAGGTGCACTGTTTTTCCTGAAAAGGTTTTTTAATGAGGCACCAAGCCAAGACCTACAAATTATCCAACTTAAAGGGATAAAAACTCCCGCATGTATATATTTACATTTTCTTTTGAATAAAAAAATATTTAGATATTCTACAAATTCTCAAGCTGCATTAATCTAAAACATTCATCGTTCGATTATAAAGCAACAGATCGGCAGAAAGTGAAAATCAAATTTGCTGCACGATCACGATAAAGACCAACAGAGATGAAAACCAAATTCATCAAAAGGTCAACTGAGGGAGGATTGAACCCAATTTCTACAAATCAGCAAAGATGAAAACAGAATAATGCAAGAAGTTATCAAAAGTGATCCAGAGAAAGGACCTGACAAGGTCTTAATAAAATGGATTGCTAAATAATAACTTAAAGACTGGCCAACATCAAGAAGTCGGACCAGTCACAATAACCAGAGTTATAAGTAAATCCCTGGAAAGAGGTCTGGCCAGCCCTATAAAAGAGGATTACTATAACTTGGAAGGGCCCGACATGACGAAGTTGGCCCAAAACATAAAAAGTTATAAAAGTAATCCCTAAAAGAGACCTGAACAAGGTCCAAGAAAGAGGATTACGAAAATAACTTAGAAGGGCCCGACATGACGAAGTCGGCCCTAAACATAAAAAGTTATAAAAGTAATCCCTGAAAGAGACCTGAACAAGGTCCAAGAAAGAGGATTACGAAAATAACTTAGAAGGGCCCGACATGACGAAGTCGGCCCAAAACATAAAAAGTTATAAAAGTAATCCCTGAAAGAGACCTGAACAAGGTCCAAGAAAGAGGATTACGAAAATAACTTAGAAGGATCCGACATGACGAAGTCGGCCCAAAACATAAAAGTTATAAAAGTAATCCCTGAAAGAGACCTGAACAAGGTCCAAGAAAGTGGATTACGAAAATAACTTAGAAGGGCCCGACATGATGAAGTCGGCCCAAAACATAAAAGTTATAAAAGTAATCCCTGAAAGAGACTTGAACAAGGTCCAAGAAAGAGGATTATGAAAATAACTTCGAAGGGCCCGACATGACGAAGTCGGCCCAAAACATAAAAGATATAAAAGTAATCCCTGAAAGAGACCTAAACAAGGTCCAAGAAAGAGGATTACGAAAATAACTTAAAAGGGCCCGACATGACGAAGTTGGCCCTAAACATAAAAGTTATAAAAGTAATCCCTGAAAGAGACCTGAACAAGGTCCAAGAAAGAGGATTACGAAAATAACTTAGAAGGGCCCGACATGACGAAGTCGGCCCAAAACATAAAAGTTATAAAAGTAATCCCTAAAAGAGACCTAAACAAGGTCCAAGAAAGAGGATTACGAAAATAACTTAGAAGGGCCCGACATGACGAAGTTGGCCCTAAACATAAAAGTTATAAAAGTAATCCCTGAAAGAGACCTGAACAAGGTCCAAGAAAGAGGATTATGAAAATAACTTAGAAAGATCCGATATGACAAAGACACAAAAGTCACAAAAGTAATCCCCGAAAGAGACCTAAACAAGGTTCAACAAAGAGGATTACTAAAGACAACTTGGACAAAACCAACATGATGAAATCGGCCTCCCGAAAACCTTGGTGATATACAAAGTAATTCCTAATGAAGACATAAGTAAGGTCCAAACAAAGCAAATTTATAGAAATAATTTCAGGCAGAGAAATCAAGCCAAAGAAGTCAGACTACGAAAATTCCAAACACTTAGAAAGGTACCGAGACGAGTGCAAGACAAACATGTTACGAAAAACACAAGTTATAATAATAACAAGCTCAAGAGGCTACCAAAACTAGCCCTAAGAGCTTGGAAATTGTTCCGAGGGTTACCTGAAACTGTAGGCCGATCTCGGATGAGATCTTCTGTACTGGTCAGAGATGACGTGTCCGGCTGGCTGGTGGCGGCCGGAGCTGTTGTGTCCGACTTGTTGGACTGGCTTCACTTCTGATCCTTGGTCACCGGAGGGTGGGGGGTACCTGCAAGAGACTCCGATGCTTAAGTTAGCACGGGTATTAAGCAAGTTTATTGTAGAATCAGAGTATGAGTTATACTTGGGTGCTCCAGTGTATTTATAATGGTTGTAGAGTGACCTTTCTAGATAAGATAAGTTAGTTATCTTATCCTATCTTATCTTATCTTTGGGTGAGGTCAGATTATCTTCAACGGAACTGCCCTTCTTTCTGTAGGCTTGGGCTGCCTTTGGATTGGGGTGTGTTCCTTTGTTTGGGACTTCTTGGGCCTTCCTGTCGATTTGGCTGACCTCTTTTGTAAAGAGGTCGGATAGTCTGACCTGAAGAGGTCGGTCGCTTTGTCTCCAATCATCCCAGGTCAGATAGCTCGACCTAGGGTATGAACAGTGCCCCTGCTTGAGCTCGGTCTTTTTGTTGAGGTCGAGTCTTTGACTTCGGTCCTTCTAGTGAAGCCGAACTCAAGCATTTTGTCGATTCCTTTCTTTGTAGAGCCTTTTTTGAATGTGGAACGCTTTCCTTTAAAAGCGTGCACTTTTATATCAGTGCTTTGGGAACGTGCCAGGGTTTAATGCCCTCATTAATTGACTTCAAATGCCCCATTTCCTTTAGTTTGATTTTTGCCATCAGAAACAGTTTCTCTTCTTCATTCTTCTTCTTAACTTCTCCCTTTACTCTCTCGCTTTCTATTTCTTACCTAGAGTTCATAGTTCTTTCCTGCGATGCCTGCTCTGCCACTGCTTACGTGGAAGAAGGGTGATTCTGGATTTCTCTTTCCGTTCTTCGAATTTTTCCGTTACGCAGGGTAGCTCTATCATTTCTTCTCTTCAGCTTTCTTTCGAGGTTTTTCTTCTATTTTCCAAGTTCGATTTTTCTTCCTCTGTCACTTTTTATGTCTGATTTTGAGAAAGTTTGGATCCTTTCTGCTTTTTTACCGTGCCTGATTGTTGCGTGTTTCTGGAATTTCTTCGCCATTTGTATGAGTTTTTTTGCCTTCCCTGCTGCTCGATGCTTTTTAGGATTTTTTGCATGTTGCCATCATTTCTGTTTATGTTTCTGATGATGGTTTTGGAATGATGATTTTGTTTGATTCTGAAAAAAGGTTTGTGTCTTTGACGATTTCCGCTTGGCCCGTCTGATGTTGGTGATGCTTTTTGCTGATATACTGTAGAAAGATAGTGGCTTGGATGACTTTTGTGTTTTTACTTCCTTTGTTTCATTTGAAACCTTTCTTTTCTTGTTTGATGAATGCTGTGACGTAGGCTGTAGGAAATTCTTGAAACCTTGCTTTGTTTTTGCCTCCAAAGGATGCCCCAGGACTTTGGTTTGAGTCTTGGGGTTTTCCTTTTCTGCTTGTTCGCCTGTGTCATTTTAGTCAAGTTGTTTTGCCCCTTGTCCGAGATATTTTTTAGTAATCCAATCTTCTTTTCTTATTTGTAGGATTAGTCGGCGTCATGTCTTCTCGCAATAACATTGTAGAGGTGTCTTCCAAAGTTCCCGAGGGGATGTCCGATTGGCTGGACTCCCTTGTCTTAATGTGTGTCTCTGTCGTGGATGCTGAATTTTGTGTAGAGCTGAGGAAACATCATAGGATTTGTGGTAGCAGTGCTCGGGAGAGGGATTATGAGCTTGTAGCTCCTGACTCTGATGAGAGGGCTTGTTTTCCTACTTCCGTCGAGGCGGAACGTCCCTTCTTCTACGCCTATGAATATTTTTTCAGCCAGTTGGACGTTACTTTTCCTTTTACTGCTTTCGAGACCGACTTGTTGTGGTCATGTAATATTTCTCCATCCCAGCTTCATCCGAATTCCTGGGGTTTTATCAAAATATTTCAACTGCTTTGCCAAGAGTTAGGCATAACACCTTTTGAAACTCTTTTCCTCTATCTTTTTGTCTCAGCCAAGCCCGGAGGTTCTTCCAAAAAGAAAGCTTCCTAGGTTTCTTTCAGATCGGCCCAAGGGTATAAAGTTTTTGCCATGTATGATGAGTCCTTTAAAGATTTTAAGAATTATTTCTTCCGAGTCCGTGCTGTTGAGGGGGTCTGCCCCTTTTTTCTTGATGAGAATGACGAGCCTGCTTTTCCTCTAGAGTGGCAAAAGAATGTG
This sequence comes from Arachis hypogaea, assembly GCF_003086295.3. Classification (NCBI taxonomy): domain Eukaryota; kingdom Viridiplantae; phylum Streptophyta; class Magnoliopsida; order Fabales; family Fabaceae; genus Arachis; species Arachis hypogaea. The sequence goes on from NC_092047.1 coordinate 47,537,828, forward strand.
AGAGTGCCACGTTATACATGGGAGATGCTTAATGAGGTTGAGCGGGCTTTTGTAGTTGTTCTTGAAGATTTGTGGGGGGAACCACCCCATCTGGATACAGAAAGATTCTTGAGTGATCCATCTTTGGTTCGAACTACTTTGGGTACTGTCTGACTTGTTTTTATACTTGTTGCTGGGCTTTTCTTCTCCTATGTTGTAACTCGTCATTTATGGTTGATTTTGTATTTTCAGAGATGTCGAAAAATAATGATTCCATGAAGGCCTACAAGAAGGCAAAGAAGGCTGCTGCTGCTCAAAACATCTCGACCAAGGCGGCCGGAGAGGGATCTTCTCATGTTCTTGTGAAGCCGCCCGTGCTAAGTTCTTCTGGCCAAGGAAGGTGATCCCCACTCCTCGAGTTCGCCTGACTGATCCTCGATAGACTTCTGTCATTTCTTCTGGTGCTCTTCCAAACAAGAAACAGAAAACGATTGAGGCCTTTAACCTTGACGCCCCTGATTTTAATGCAATCGAATTCGTAGATTAGCAAATCGGTCCCTACGGTACCCTCCCCATGGATGATGTGTCAATCCTTCGCCATCTGGATTTTATGACCCGAAATAGTGTTAAAATGGCATATATGGGGGCTGCCTTGTACCGAACTGCTCAGAATCTTCCTCTCCATGCTACCAAGGAGTTTATGGAGGAGGCTAAATAGGAGTTCGACCGAATGAAGGGCCTGAAGGAAGAGCTTGAGGTAAAGGTAGCCAAGTTGGAGAAGGATCTGGAGAACGAAAAGGCAAGTTCACTTGCTCTGGCAGCTTCTGTGCAGTTGGCCGAGGACACGGTATTGAGGCATAAGGACAGTTATGTCACATCTTATCGGGTGGTGGTGCGCCTGAGGGAGGAGTTGGAGAATGCGCGAGCTGATTACTCCGAGCTCCAAGGTCATCTTGTTGGCAGCGTAACTGCTGCCTATGAGAGCTTGAGGGAGCAGGTTCGGATTATTGCTCCCGACGCCGACCTTACTCTTTTCAGCCTGGATAATGTTGTGAGGGATGGTAAGATTGTCCCTGATGACCAGGATGATGATGATGTTGATCCTCCCCCTGTGTCTTCTGCCAAAGTGTCAGCCTCTTCAGTTCCTCCAGTTGTGTCTGACCCGAATTGCCAGATTCTGAACCAGGATGATGGAACCGTGGATGCTATCCCCATTCAGACTCGGCCTCTTTCTCCCTGTACTGATGCTGCTGGGAAGGCTCCCGATCTTTGCTGATTTCTCTTTGGATATTTGTGTAGTTGGCCCGGCTTGTAGGCTTTGAAACTCTTTATTTGTAGTTTGAATATTCTGCTGACTGTTGATATTCCTTTTCGTTGCTTGTTTAGCAACTTCTATCTTGAAAAAACAACAAGTAGCTTTTATGCTTTTGATCCTGACCCCAAAGCTTTATAATATTGTATTTCATATCATGCTTGTTTGTCTTAGCATTTTTTGAAAATGTCAGAGCCTTCGGCCTCTTTAAATTGGGCTGGATCCTTTGTGGTCGTGAAGGGGTGGTTCCAACTTGTTTCTTGGTTTTCTTGCTTCTTGCTTGTATCTCTATCGATCCATAGCCGATTTCTTTGCGTTGGTCCTCTTTCCAGTTACTTTTGCAGTCCTCTGTCTTGGACCTTTGTTAGGTCTTTTTCAGAGACTACTTTATAACTATTTTTGTAGGAGGTCAACTTCTTTATGTCGTCCTTTTTCAAGTTATTTTTGTAATCCTCTTTTTTGGACCTTTGTCAGGTCTCTTTCAGGGATTACTTTTATAACTTGTTTGTAGGGGACCGACTTTGTTAGGTCGATCTCTTCTAAGTTATTTTTGTAATCCTCTTTCTTGGACCATTGTCAGGTCTCTTTCAGGGATTACTTTTGTTTGTAGGGGACCGACTTCGTTAGGTCGATCTCTTCTAAGTTATTTTTGTAATCATCTTTCTTGGACCTTTGTCAGGTCTCTTTCAGGGATTACTTTTATAACTTGTTTGTAGGAGACCGACTTTGTTAGGTCAATCTCTTCTAAGTTATTTTTGTAATCCTCTTTCTTGGACCTTTGTCAGGTCTCTTTCAGGTATTACTTTTATAACTTGTTTGTAGGAGACCGACTTCGTTAGGTCGATCTCTTCTATGTTATTTTTGTAATCCTCTTTCTTGGACCTTTGTTAGGTCTCTTTCAGGGATTACTTTTATGACTTGTTTGTAGGAGACCGACTTTGTTAGGTCGATCCCTTCTAAGTTATAGCAATTCCTCTTTTATAGGGTTGGCCAGACCTCTTTCCAGGGATTTGCTGATAACTTGGGTTGACTTGGTCCGACTTCTTAACGTCGGCCAGTCTTTAAGTTATTATTTAGCAATCCATAAGACCTCGTCAGGTTCTTTTTCGGATCAATTTCGATAACTTCTTACATTATTCTGTGTTCATCTTTGCCGATTTGTAGAAGGTGGTTTCTGTCTTTGTTTGGTCATCTTTTAGATGAATCGCGTTTTCATCTTTATTGGTCTTCCATCGTGATCGTGTAGTGAATCTGTTTTTCACTTTCTACCGATCTGTTGCTTTATAATCGGGCGATGAATGCTTCAGATTAATGCGTCTTGAGAATATGTAGAATATCTAAAATATATTTTATTCAAAAGGAAATGCAAATATATACATGAGGGAGTTTTTCATCCCTTTCAGTCGAATAATTTCTGGATCTCAACTTGGAGCCTCATTAAAAAACTTTTTCAGGAAAAAGAGTGTACCCTATGACGAGATCTTCTAGCTATAGTACCTTCTTAGGTTGCATGTGTTCCATAATCTGGGAAGCTCTCGTCCATCGAGTTCGGACTGTCTGTAGTAGCCCTTTCCAAGTACTTTTGTAACTCGGTAGGGTCCTTTCCAGATTGCTACCAGCTTTCCTTCTCCAGGTCGAGTTGTTCCAATATCATTTCGGATTAGGATGAGATCATTCTCAGCAAAACTTCTTGGCACTACCCTTTGATTATATCTTGAAGCCATTCGATGTTTTAGCGCTTCTTCCCTGATCCGAGCTCTTTCTTGGACTTCTGGAAGTAAGTCGAGCTCTTCTCTTTGAAGTTGAGAGTTGGCTTGTTCATTGTAGTGGACCACTCTAGGGGACCCTTCCTCGACCTCTACTGGGATCATTGCCTCCACTCCGTACGCTAATCGAAATGGTGATTCGTTTGTGGTAGAATGTAGTGTTGTCCGATATGCCAATAGGACTTGTGGGAGTTCTTCGTCCCAAGCTCCCTTTGCTTCTTGCAGTCTCCGCTTCAGTCCAGCCAATATGACTTTGTTGGCAGCTTTGGCCTGTCCATTAGCTTGAGCATGTTCGACGGAGGTGAACTGGTGTTTTATGTTCAAGTCGATAGCTAGTTTTCTGAAACCTGCGTCTATGAATTGAGTGCCATTGTCTGTGGTGATGGAGTGCGGGACTCCGAACCTTGTGACAATATTTCTATACAAGAATTTCCGGCTTCTTTGAGCAGTGGCGTTGGCTAGGGGCTCTGCCTTGATCCACTTTGTAAAATATTCTATCCCAACTATGAGGAATTTGACTTGTCCCGATCCCTGAGGAACCCGAGAAGGTCGAGTCCCCATTTTGCGAATGGCCAAGGTGAAGTTGCGCTGATGAGTTCTTCTGGAGGGGCAATGTGGAAGTTGGCATGTTTCTAGCATGGGGGACATGTCTTTACAAACTCTGTAGCTTCTTTACAAACTCTGTAGCATTTCCTAGATGAGGCTTCTATTGTTGTCCCCTGGTTCGGTGCTAGCTAGTTTCGAGAGTTCGTCAGCTCGGGCATTTTGTTCGCGGGGTATGTGACAGATCTTATATTCCCCGAGTTGTCCGAGCTGTTCCTTGGTTTAATCCAAATACTTTTTCATGGTGGGATCTTTGGCTTGGTAGCTCCCTGTTATTTGTGAGGTGATTACTTGTGAATCGCTGAAGATGTTGAGTTTTTGAGCTCCAACCTCCTTAGCCAGCTTCAAACCAGCAAGTAACGCCTCATATTCCGCCTGGTTGTCTGAGGCCGGGAACCCAAATTTGAGGGAAAGCTCAACTTGGATTCCTTGGTTGTTTTCTATTATCACACCTGCGCCGCTTCCGGTCTTATTCGAGGAACCGTCCACGTAGAGATTCCATTCTGTGGGGTTTCCAGGGTATCTGTGAATTCTGCAATAAAGTCAGCCAAGTACTATGATTTGATGGCTATCCGAGCTTCATATTGGAGGTCGAACTCAGATAACTCGACTGCCCATTGTAAAATTTTGCCTGCTAGATCTGTTTTCTGTAATATCCATTTTATGAGCTGGTCGGTTCGAACCTTAATGGTGTGAGCCTGGAAGTACGGGCGAAGTCATCGAGATGTCAGTATGAGAGTGTAGGCAAACTTTTCTATTTTTTGGTAGTTTAGCTCGGATCCCTACAGCGCTTTACTAATGAAGTATACAGGTTGTTGCCCTTTGTCGTCCTCCCGAACCAGTGCTGAGGCTACTACCCGACTTCCTACCGCAAGGTACAATGTGAGTGGTTCTTCCTTTCGTGGTCGAGTTAGAATAGGTGGTTGTCCTAGGAAGTTTTTGAAATCTTGGAAGGCTTGCTCGCATTCCTTTGTCCAATCGAAATTTTTTCCTCTCCTTAAATGGTGTAGAAGGGGAGAGATCTTATCGCTGATCCCGCTAAAAATCTGGATAAGGCTGCCAATCTCCCGTTGAGTTGTTGTACCTCTCTGACACAAGTTGGGCTCTTCATGTTGAGTATGGCCTGGCATTTGTCTGGATTCACTTCAATTCCTCTTTGTGTGAGTATGAAACCTAAGAATTTGCCCGCTTCTACTGCAAAGGTGCATTTTGCGGGATTGAATTGCATGTCGTGCCTCCTTATAGTGTCGAACACTTGAGCCAGGTCGGACAATAATGTCTCTTCGCTGTGTCTTTATCAACATGTCGTCCATATAGACTTCCATGATTTTTCCGATGTGATCTGAGAAGACTTTATTCATTAGCCTTTGATAAGTAGCTCCTGCATTCTTGAGACTGAGAGGCATCACAATGTAGCAGTAATTTGCTTTTGGCATAAAAAATGAGGTCTTTTCTTGATCTGGTGGATACATGGGGATTTGGTTGTATCCGGAATATGCATCCATAAATGAGAGGTATCTATATCCGGAGGAAGCATCTACCAGAGCGTCGATACTTGGGCAGGCTTTGTTTAGGTCGGTGTAGTCGGTGCACATTCGCCGATTCCCATTTGATTTTTTCACCAAGACGACGTTAGCTAGCCATAGTGGGTACTTGACTTCTTTTATGAATCCTGCCTCCAGTAGTGCTTGTACCTGTTCTTCCACAGCTTGGGATCGCTCTGGCCCAAGTTTTCTTCATCTCTGCTGTACCGACCGAGATCCTAGATAGACCGCCAATTTGTGACACATTAGCTTGGGGTCTATTACTGGCATGTCTGCAGCTTTCCATGCAAAGAGATCGACATTATCTCGCAAGAACTGTACTAGTAATTCCTTTCCATCTCCTTTCAGGATCGTGCCAATATTAGTGGTTTTGTCTGAGGTGTCTCCGATCTGAACTTTCTCTATTTCACCTTCGGGCTGTGGACGGAGTTCTTCTCGTCTCTGGACTCTACCAAGCTCAATTGTATGGAACTCTTCTCCTTTGCCTCTGAGGTTTAGACTTTCGTTATAACAGCGGCGTGCCATCTTTTGATCTGCTTTTATTGTGGCTATCTCCTCTGTAGTTGGGAATTTCATGCATAGATGTGGAGTTGAGACTATTGCGCTGAGTTGATTTAGTGTTGTCCGACATATTAAGGCATTGTAGGCTGAACTCACGTCGACCACAATATAGTCTATCTTGAGTGTTCTGGATTTGTTCCCTTTTCCGAAGGTTGTATGTAGTGACACTTATCCCAGTGGTTGTACTGGGGTATCTCCCAGTCCGAACAGGCTGTTCAGGTATGCTCTAAGCTCCTTTTCTTCTAAGCCGAGTTTGTCAAGGTTGTTTTGAATAAGATGTCGGCAGAACTCCCTTGGTCTATTAATGTGCGGTGGAGATTGGCGTTTGCTAGTATGATGGTGATGACCATGGGATCGTCGTGTCCTGAGATGATACCGGATGCGTCTTCTTTGGTGAACGTGATCGCAGGGATGTCGGGTGCTTCCTCCTTTCCTTCGACATGATATACTTCTTTGAGGTATCTTTTGCGGGATGATTTGGAGATTCCACCTCCTATGAATCCTCCATGTATCATATGGACATGTCTTTCTGGCGTACGAGGTGATCGCTCAGCTCATCCGACATCTTCATCTCTTTGTCTTTTTCTTTGCTCATCATCTCGGGTGGCCAGACACCGATTTAGTTTTCCTTCTCTTACTAATTTTTCTATGATGTTTTTTAAGTCGAAGCATTCGTTGGTAGAATGCCCTCGGACCCGATGATATTCACAGTATTTGTTCCGATTTCCTCCTCCTCTTTTGCCTTTGAGTGGTCGAGCTGGGGGTATCTTTTATGTGTTACAGACTTCTTTGTAAATATCCACAAGGGACACCTGAAGAGGGGTGTAATTATGATACTTTTTGATTTTTTCGGCTGTTCGATCTTCTTCTTCTTGGATTCTTTATCTCGGTAGGTGAAACCAGATTTTGAGGCTTCTCCAAGTCGAGAATTTTCTTCCATGTTGATGTACTTCTCTGCCCGCTCTTGCACCTCGTCTAGAGATGTGGGGTATTTCTTTGATATAGATTGGCTGAAAGGTCCCTCTCGTAGGCCGTTGATGAGGCCCATGACGGCAGCCTCTATTGGCAAGCTTTGTATGTCTAGGCATGTTTTGTTGAATCTTTCCATGTAGTTGCGAAGACTTTCCCGATCTCCTTGCTTGATACCCAGTAGACTAGGAGCGTGCTTAGCCTTGTCTTTTTGGATGGAGAATATGGCCAGAAACTTTTTGGCCAGGTCGTCGAAGTTTGAGACGGACTTCGGAGGTAGGTTGTCAAACCATCTAATTGCTGTCTTTGTGAGAGTCATTGGAAAAGCTTTGTAGCGAACGACATCTGAAGCGTCGGTGAGGTACATTCTGCTTCTGAAGTTGCTGAGATGATGGTTGGGATCTGTGGTGCCATCATACAAAGTCATATCCGGAAGTTTGAAGTCTTTAGGGATTTTAGTCTTCATGATTTCCCTAGCGAATGGATCTTGATCCTTGCGAGAGTTATCCTCAGGGGTGGTCCGGGTAGCCTTTGCTTTGAGATCGGCTTCAAGTTGTAGGAGTTTATCTTCCAATTTTCGACGTCGCCTTTACCTCTCTTTGTAGATCCTTGCCAACTTCTTGCTGGTACTGGCTTTCTTTTTCGAGTTGATTTAGGCGATCTTGAAGTGCTTCTATTACTCCCGGATGTGATGAGTTTTTGTCTCCGTTAGATTCTGGAGTATCCTTTGGTGTGGCATCCGTATTTTTGTGCGGCGTTCTATCCTTTAGATCTGAGTTGTGGTTGTTGTCATGGTCGTCCGCCATGGTGATAGGATGACTTCCAGGTTCCCCGACAACGGCGCCAATGTTCCGAGGGTTACCTGAAACTGTAGGCCGATCTCGGATGAGATCTTCTGTATTGGTCGGAGATGCTGTGGTTGGCTGGCTGGTGGCGGCCGGAGCTATTGTGTCCGACTTGTTGGACTGGCTTCACTTCTGATCCTTGGTCACTAGAGGGTGGGGGGTACCTGCAAGAGACTCCGATGCTTAAGTTAGCACGGGTATTAAGCAGGTTTATTGTAGAATCAGAGTATGAGTTATACCTGGGTCACCTTCACCTCGAGCTCCTCCTTCAAACCATTTATCCGATCGAACTCTAATTTTTCCTCCTCAATAAAGGCCTTCGTAGCATGAAGAGGAAGATCTTGGGCAGTTCGATATAAGGCCGCCCCCATATGTGCCATCTTGACACTACTCCGAGTTATAAAGTCTAAATGGTGAAGGAGTGATACATCATCCATAGGGAAGACACCATAAGGACCGTTCTGTTGGTCGACAAACCCATCAGCATCGAAGTCAGGGGCATCTAGATTGAAGGGTTCAACAGTTCGAGGTCTTTTGGAAGGGGGAACGATCGGAGGAGAAGATGCAGCAACAGCAGAAGACTGCGGAGGATCCACTACACAGACTCGAGGAGTAGGGATCATTCTCCTCAGGCCGGCAGAGCTCGGCATGGACCGTTTTGACGTCACCTAAGAAGACCCTTCCCCATCCGTTTTGGCCGAGATGTTCTGAGCGGCAGCAGCCTTTCTCGCCTTCTTGAAAGCTTTCATCGAGTCATTATTCTTGGTCATCTCTGTAAAATAGAAACCAGTAGTTTTACAGACCAGGAAAAAGGAGGAAAGCAAAGTAAAAACAAGAAGCAATATATATCAAGTAATACCCAATGCAGCTGGAAAAAGGGAAGGGTCCCCCAAGGATTTTTTAGTATCTAAATGAGGAGGTTCCCCCTAAAGGTCCTCCAAAACAGTTACAAAAGCCTGCTTAATCTTGTTGAGCATTTTTCACGTATATCGGGACACTACTACATTCTGCTGCCAACACAGAGGGAAGGATGGCTCATCATTCACTTCCAGAAAAAAGGGGTGAGCTCCCTCAACAGCTCGAATCTTGAAGAAATAATTCTTGAAGTCCCTAAAGGACTCGTCATACATGGTAAAAACCTTATGTCCTTGTGCAGATCTAAAAGAAACCCACGAGGCTTTCTTTTTCGAAGAAATCCCGGGCTTAGTTAAAATAAACCAATAAAAGAAAAGAGTTTGAGAAGGGGCAACATCCAATTCATGGCAAAGAAGCTGAAAAATCTTAATAAAACCCCAGGAGTTCGGATGAAGCTGGGACGGAGCTACATTACATGACCATAGCAAATCTGTCTCAAAGAAAGTAAAGTAAAAAGTGATGTCCAACTGGCTGAAAAAATAGTGGTAAGCATAAAAGAAAGGGCGCTCCCCTTGGGTCGGGACAGGGAAGCAAACCCTCTCCTCGGAGTCAGGTGCCACTAATTCATAATTCCTCTCTTGATCTCTACTCTTGCAGAGACGGTGATGTTTTCTAAGCTCTACGCAAAATTCATAATTGGCTAAAGAAACACACAGCAACACCAGGGAGTCCAACCAATCAGACATCCCCTCGGGAACCTTAAAAGACGCCTCGACAATATTTTTGCAAGAAGACAAGGCCAACTAGTCCTACAAACAAGAAAGGAAGATTGGATTACTAAAAACATCTTGGACAAAGCCAAAACAATTCGGCCAACCTAATCTAGTACAGCACAAGCAATAAAAGGAAACCCCAGGACCTACACCAAAAAAAATCCAGGGGCATCCTTTGGAGGCAGGCAGGGAACAAGGATTCAGAAAAAACCTACAAGATTAACGTCCCAACAAAACTCGCAGCAAAGACAGAGAAAAACCTTTTTCAAAGACGCAACATCCCCAGAAAGCTACAAATCAAACAGAATCGAAATAGCTACCTTCCAAATTCATAGTCTCAGCTTATCAGCAAACAAATAGCAAAACATATCAAGAAGAAGCCATCAAAGACACAATCTTTTTCAGAGAAATAATAAAGAGTCGGTATCTTCTACAAAATTCACCAGCGAAGAAAGCTATCAGCAAGACAAAAAACTTCAAAAGAGCAATCTTTCGAGAAAGCAAGCAGGTTCATGCAACTCGCAGAAGAGGAAAAACAAGCAGTATGAACCCTAGAGTACAGAAGGACCACTCCAAAAGCCAGAAAAACCCCCACAACAGTAAACAAGCAGGCGCACAGTGATACGAAGAGATTCAGATTTTCCAGCATGCACTTTAATAGAAAAATCAAAACTTTATCAAAAACTGAAGATAAAATGACAAAAGAGAAGGTAAAACTAACCTGGAGAAAGAGCTCTGGAGAAAGAAGGAAACCGGAGTAAAGAAATTTTCCCTTAAGCAAAGCACAAGAACACAGCGTCGCAGAGAAAAACGAAAAGGCAAGCTCCAGGCAAAACAGAAGAACAAAGAAAAGAAGGAAGTTACACAAAAGAGGAAACCGTTTCGTGAAAACAAAATTCAAAACAAAAAGCCAAGAGAAACGGAGCATTAAAACCAAATTTATGAAGGTATTGAACCACTGCACATTCCTAAGGCTAGGACGCTAATACAAAGCGCACGCTTTCAGAGGAAATGAAAGAAAAAACGTTCCGCATTCAAAAAAGAACTCTACAAAGATAAAATCGACAAAGTGCTTGAGTTCAGCTTCACCAGAGAAGGATCGAAGTCCTAAAACTAATGCTCGACCTCAAAATAAAGACCGAGCTCGAGCAGGGGCACTGTTCATACCCTGGGTCGAGCTGTCCGACCCGGGATGTTCTACCAACAAGACGACCGACCTCTTCAGGTCAGGACAATCTGACCTCTTTTCAAAAAGCTCGGCCAAGTCGACAGGAAAGCCCAAGAAGGGCCCAAATCGAGGAATACGACCCAAATCCAAAGGCAGCCTAAGCCTATAGAGATAAGGGTGGTTCCCTTGAAGATAAGATGACCTCACTCAAAGATAAGATAAGATAAGATAAGATAACTAACTTATCTTAACTAAGAAGGTCACTTCTACTAAAAACCTGCTTAATACCCTTGCTAACTTAAGCATCGGAGTCCCTTGCAGGTACCCCCACCCTCCGGTGACAAAGGATCAGCAGCATAGCCAGTCCAACAAGTCAGACACAACCGCTCCGGCCACCACTCACCAACCGGACACGTCAGCTCCGACCAGTACAGAAGGTCTCATCCGAGATCGACCTACAGTTTCAGGTAACCCCCGGAACAGTAACCATGGAGAGGAAGCATGAAAAGCTTCTCTCAATGCAGAGTCAAATAGAGCCCCCACATTCAAACTCTAAGTTTGGTGTTGGGAGGCCATCATCATGCTCTGAGCATCTGTGAGGCTCCATGAGAGCCCACTGTCAAGCTTTTAACATTAAAGAAGCGCTTGTTGGGAGGCAACCCAATTTTATTTAATCATATCTATTTATTTTCCATTGTTATTTTATGTTTTCTGTAGGTTTATGATCATGTGAAGCCACAAAAACAATTGAAAAAGCAATAACAGAATGAAAAATAGTATTAAAAATAGCACACCCTGGAGGCGAAGCTTACTGGCATTTAAACGCCAGTAAGGGTAGCAGAATGGGCGTTAAACGCCCAGTCTGGCACCATTCTGGGCGTTTAACGCCAGAAATGGGCATAGAGCTGGTGTTTAAACACCAGAAAGGGGAGAAAAACTGGCGTTAAATGCCAGAAAAGGGCAGCAACATGGTGTTTAACGCCAGGAGTGGCAATCAAGGGGGCGTTTACACGCTAACATGGTGCAGGGATGAGAAATCCTTGACACCTCAGGATCTGTGGACCCCACAGGATCTCCACCTACCTCACCATTCAAAATCAAATCACTTTTCCTGCCAAACCCACCCATACATGGCCGAACCCTACCCCTGTCTCCACTCCTATATAAACCCATCTTCACTCCTTCATTTTCACACACCATACACCCTACTTACCCCCCTTGGCCGAAACATTAAACACCCCTCCATCTCCTCTAATTCTTCCTCTTTACTATTTCCTTTCTTCTTTTGCTCGAGGACAAGCAAACCTTCTAAGTTTGGTGTGAAAAAAGGTAAAGCTTTCTGTTTTTCCATAACCATTTATGGCACCAAAGGCCGGAAAAACCTCTAGAAAGAGGAAAGGGAAGGCAAAAGCTTCCACCTCCGAGTCATGGGAGATGGAGAGATTCATCTCAAAGATCCATCAAGACCACTTCTATGAAGTTGTGGCCAAGAAGAAGGTTATCCCCGAGGTTCCTTTCAAACTCAAGAAGGGTGAATATCCGGAGATCCGACATGAGATTCGAAGAAGAGGTTGGGAAGTTCTCACCAACCCCGTTCAACAAGTCAGAATCTTAATGGTTCAAGATTTTTATGCCAATGCATGGATCACCAAGAACTATGATCAAAGTGTGAACCCGGACCCAAAGAATTGGCTTACAATGGTCCGGGGAAAATGCTTAGATTTTGTCCAGAAAATGTAAGGTTGGCATTCAACTTGCCCCTGATGCAAGAAGATGCACGCCCCTACACTAGAAGGGTCAACTTTGATCAAAGGTTGGACTAAGTCTTCATAGACATTTGTGAAGAGGGTGCTCAATGGAAGAGAGATTCAAGAGGGAAGTCGGTTCAACTAAGAAGGCATGACCTCAAGCCCATGGCTAGGGGATGGTTGGAGTTCATCCAACGCTCAATCACTCCCACTAGTAACCGGTCTGAAGTTACTATAGACCGGGCTATCATGATCCATAGCATCATGATTGGAGAGGAAGTAGAAGTTCATGAGGTTATATCTCTAGAACTCTACAAGGTGGCGGATAAGTCCTCTACTTTGGCAAGGTTAGCCTTCCCTCATCTCAATTGTCACCTCTGCAATTCAGCTGGAATTGACTTAGAGGAAGACATCCTCATTAATGAGGACAAGCCCATCACTAAGAAAAGGATGGAGCAAACAAGAGAGCCCACTCATGGACAAGAGCATGAGGAAATTCCTCGTCATGAAATTTCTGAGATGCCTCAAGGGATGCATTTTCCTCCACAAAACTATTGGGAGCAAATCAACACATCCCTAGGAGAATTAAGTTCCAACATGGGACAACTAAGGGTGGAGCACCAAGAGCATTCCATCCTCGTCCATGAAATTATAGAAGACCAAAGAGTCATGAGGGAGGAGCAACAAAGGCAAGGAAGAGACATTGAGGAGCTCAAGCACTCCTTAAGATCTTCAAGAGGAAGAACAAGCCGCCATCACTAAGGTGGATCAGTTCTTTAATTTCCTTGTTCTTATTTTTCTGTTTTTCGAAAATTTTGCTTTATGTTTTATTTATGTTTGTGTCTTATTACATGATCACTAGTGTCTAAGTGTCTATGCCTTAAAGCTATGAATGTCCTATGAATCCATCACCCTTCTTAAATAAAAAGTGTTTTTAATTGCAAAAAAAAAAAAGAAGTACATGAATTTCGAATTTTAAAACAGATTAATTATTTTGATGTGGTGGCAATACTTTTTGTTTTTCAAAATGAATGCTTGGACAGTGAATGTTAAAATTTTTGGCTCTTGAAAGAATGATTAAAAAAGGAGAAATGCTATTGATAATCTGAAAAAAATCATAAAATTAATTCTTGAAGCAAGAAAAAGCAGTGAAAAGCTTGCAGTAAAAAATATATGCGAAAAAAAGAGGCGACAAAAAAAAGAGAGAGAAAAAAAGAGAGAGAAAAAAAAGAGAAAGAAAAAGCAAGCAGAAAAATCTAATAGCCCTTTAAACAAAAAGGCAAGGGTAAAATAAAAAGGATCCAAGGCTTTGAGCATTAATGTATAGGAGGGCCCACATGAATAAAATCCTGGCCTAAGCGGCTAAACCAAGCTGTCCCTAACCATGTGCTTGTGGCGTGAAGGTGTCAAGTGAAAAGCTTGAGACCGAGCGGTTAAAGTCGTGGTCCAAAACGATAAGAGTGTGCTTAAGAGCTCTGGACACCTCTAATTGGGGACTCTAGCAAAGCTGAGTCACAATCTGAAAAGGTTCACCCAATTATGTATCTGTGGCATTTATGTATCCGGTGGTATTACTGGAAAACAAAATGCTTAGGGTCACGGCCAAGACTCATAAAGTAACTATATTCAAGAATCAACATACTGAACTAGGAGAATCAATAACACTATCTAAATTCTGAGTTCCTATAGATGCGAATCATTCTAAACTTCAAAGGATAAAGTGAGATGCCAAAACTGTTCAGAAGCAAAAAGCTAATAGCCCCGCTCATCTAATTAAGACTGATCTTCATAGATGTTTTTGGAATTCATTTTATATTCTCTTCTTTTTATCCTATTTGATTTTCAGTTGCTTGGGGACAAGCAACAATTTAAGTTTGGTGTTGTGATGAGCGGATAATTTATACGCTTTTTGGCATTATTTTTAGGTAGTTTTTAGTATGTTTTAGTTAGTTTTTATTATATTTTTATTAGTTTTTAAATAAAAATCACATTTCTGGATTTTACTTTGAGTTTATGTGTTTTTTTGTGATTTCAGGTATTTTCTGGCTGAAATTGAGGGACCTGAGCAAAAATCTGATTCAGAGGCTGAAAAAGGACTGCAGATGCTGTTGGATTCTGACCTCCCTGCACTCGAAGTGGATTTTCTGGAGCTAAAGAAGCCCAATTGGCACGCTCTCAATTTGGTTGAAAAGTAGACATCCTGGGCTTCCTAACAATATATAATAGTCCATACTTTGTTCGAGATTTGATGGCCCAAACCGGCGTTCCAAGTCAGAATAAAATTTCTGGCGTCAAAACGCCAGAACTGGCATAAAAGCTGGAGTTAAACGCTCAAACTGGCACAAAAGCTGGCGTTTAACTCCAAGAGAAGCCTATGCACGTGGAAGCTTCAATGCTCAGCCCAATCACACACCAAGTGGGCCCCGGAAGTGGATTTCTGCATCATTTACTCATTTCTGTAAACCCTAGGCTACTAGTTGTCTATTAATAGGACCTTTTGCTATTGTATTTTCATCTTGCAATCAATCTTTTAATCATGCTTTGATGATTGAACCCTCTCTGGGAGGCTGGCCATTCGGCCATGCCTAGACCTTCTTTTATTTATGTATTTTCAACGGTGGACTTTCTACACACCATAGATTAAGGTGTGGAGCTCTGCTGTTTCTCATGAATTAATGCGAAGTACTATTGTTTTTCTATTCAACTCAAGCCTATTTCTTCTCTAAGATATTCATTCGCACTCAAGAACATGATGAATGTGATGATTATGTGACACTCATCACCATTCTCACCTATGAATGCGTGCCTGACAACCACTTCCGTTCTACATGCAAACAAGCTTGCATGTGTATCTCTTGGGTTTCTAATATAAGATTAAAACCTTCGTGGTATAGGCTAGAATTATTGGCAGCCATTCCTGAGATCCGGAAATTCTAAACCTTGTCTGTGGTATTTTGAGTAGGATCTGGGAAGGGATGACTGTGACGAGCTTCAAACTCGCGAGTGTTGGGCATAGTGACAGACGCAAAAGGATCAATGGATCCTATTCCAACATGATCGAGAACCGATAGATGATTAGCCGTGCGGTGACAGTGCATTTGGACCATTTTCACTGAGAGGAATGGAGGTAGCCATTGACAATGGTGAAACCCAACATACAGCTTGCCATGGAAAGGAGTATGAATGATTGGATGAAGACAATAGGAAAGCAGAAGTTCAGGAGGAACAAAGCATCTTCATACGCTTATCTGAAATTCTCCCCAATGAATTACATAAGTATCTCTATCTTATTTTATATTTTATTCATCTTTTAATTATCAATTCTCCATAACTATTTGAATCCGCCTGACTGAGATTTACAAGATGACCATAGCTTGTTTCAAGCCGACAATCTCCGTGGGATCGACCCTTACTCACGTAAGGTTTATTACTTGGACGACCCAGTGCACTTGCTGGTTAGTTGTGTGGAATTGTGAAAAAGAGTTGAGATTACAATTGTTCGTACCAAGTTGTTGGCGCCATTGATGATCACAATTTCGTGCACCAGTCATCTAATCTGAACGAAGGTGAAGCTCTAGTAGTCTAATCTTTGATGATCCTACTCAAAATGCCACAGACAAGGTCGAATCTTCCAGATCGGAGAATGACGCTTTATGATTCTATCCTATACCACAAAGCCCCCAATCGCCCCCTAATCTGAACGAATTCGTGGATTAGCCGTCTAAGAGATGTATAATCAAGCTTGTGGTTCAGTACTATCTCGTCAAGGACCCGCAAGAACCCATGTAGAATAGGGATGACGGTCAAGTTACACTCCCAATTCATTAGGATGAAGAATGAAGATACATCTTAGAATAGAATCAAGTATAGATTAAAATAGAACAATGATATTATTAATTCATAAGAATCAGCAGAGCTCCTTGATGACATGTCATCATGTAATGTTTTTCTATGCTCTTTCATACAAGAAAGTGACGATTAGTGCTTAAATATTGAATGTTTTTGTGCTTAAATATTATATTTCTTTGATCTCTTGATTTTATAAAATTTGTAGGAAATAAGAAGAAAAAGAAGCAAAAAGCACAAAATAAGCTAAAAAAAGAGGAAAGAGGAATTCTAGGGCAAATTTTGGAGCTTGGGCACAATTTGGAGCCTTAGGCCACGCTTTTGAAAGCGTGGCCCATGATTTAAACAAAGAGAGGGCTCTTGGCGCGAAAATGCTACGACGCACACGCATGCATGACACACACATGTCAGGGGGCAATTTTCGAAGAACCATGGGTACGCGTGCATGACGTGTACGCGTGGAAGTGTTTGGCGCTCGTTTCAAAAGAGAGCGCTACGTTCACTAAGCTAGCGTTTCGGGCATGTTCGAATTTGGAGGCAAAGTTTTGCAAATGACGCGCACGCGTGCATGACGCGCACGCGTCGATGGGTCACTTGGGACAAAGCACACTCATGCGTGGCTGGCGCTAAAGCCTGAATTGCATATTTTGCTACCCACGCGCACGCGCAGGGGACGCACACGCGTAGGCAGTAGGAGTAGGAGTAGGAGTAGAATAGAAGGCTCTCTTTGATGCACTTTTATTTTTCTGCACTTTTTACATTTCATTATTGAATTCAGTTTATGAAATTTCGGTTTCTACAATCCTCTGCTACAATTTCCTTTTCTGCAATTTTTCTTTCTACAACTTTACATTTGAGTTTGTTGTGATCTGAATTTACTTTTCATGCAATTTAATTCTTTTGCAATTGTTCTGAGTTCTTATTTACTGCGTTCTTGAAATTTCCAGCACACAATTCCCTTTACATTTGCTACACTTTACATTTCTTGCTCTTTAAGATTCTGTCAAATTTACTTTCTGCAATTTATAATTCTTGCAATTCACTCTCTGTTAGTTTAATTTCATTCAATTCACCACTGTTAGCTTGACTAAACTAATCACCTCACTAAAGTTGCTTGATCCATCAATCCCTGTGGGATTGACACCACTCTTGTTAGTTATTACTACTTGATGCGACCCGGTACACTTGCCGGTGAGTTTGTGTGGAATCATTTTTCCCTCATCAAGTTTTTGGCGACATTGCCGGGGATTGATTTAGGTCGATAATGATTAAGTGGGTGAGAAGTCTAGATTAAGCATTTTCTTTGTTTTTTTTCTTTTTAATTTTCTGTTCTAAATTGATACCAAGGTGTTTGAGTTATTGCCTCACTAAGAAATTCTTCTCTGAGACATGAATTTCAATTTTCATTGGTGACTGTGTTTTACAAAATTCAAATAGAGTTCAACTCATCTTGTGATCAAACAAATTTTATGGGATATTATCCACCATCACCAATTGACTATTCTAATGGTGGCTGGGAATATCACCAAGAAATCACAGATTCTGAGCACTCCAATCAATAGAGATATGCTTCAGAGCCACAAGATGAGCAAGACAAATTCATGGGATATTACCCAACACCACAAAATGATTTATATGGTGACTGAGAGTATCCCCAAGAATTAACAGATTCTGAGCAACCCAATCAATGGGGATATGCTTCAGAAAATGATCAAGACAATTTCATGAGATATTGCCCACCACCTCAAGATGATTTAGGTCATTATCCTTGTGGTGACTGGGAATATCAACAAGGAATGAGGGAGTATGAACAATCAAGTGAAATAAACTATTTTTCAAAGCCACAAAGTGACTCATATTGTTATGACACTGACATAAATTATGGCTGGGAAAGGAATTGCAATGATTCACATTCTAATCATTCAAAGACATTATCACTTGACTATGCTGTCAATACATACATGGAAGATTGTTCCTCCATGCCACAAAATAATCCACAATGTGATGAATTCAACAATCACTCAAGTTGTGGGTGGGAGGATTAAAACCAAACAGCATTCAACAGTTCATACTCCACTCATCAAGAGACATCATCACTGGAGTGTACTTTCAATAAATTCATGCAAAATTGTCCCCCAATGCCACAAGATGATCCATACTGTGATGAATTCAAAAATTCTTTAAGTTGTGCTTGGGAGGATCAAAATCAGAGAGCACTCAATGTGTCATACTCCATTAATCAAGA
The DNA here is from genome assembly GCF_003086295.3 of Arachis hypogaea. Lineage (NCBI taxonomy): Eukaryota > Viridiplantae > Streptophyta > Magnoliopsida > Fabales > Fabaceae > Arachis > Arachis hypogaea. The sequence continues at coordinate 47,556,042 of NC_092047.1, forward strand.
TCCATCATCACTTGAGCAAACCTTCAACTCATATATGCAAAGTTGTCCAACTTCACCTCCCCGTTTTTCATTTGAAAATCCTTCATCACTTGACTATACCGCAACATAAAGTTACCTCCAAGATCAATGCAATTCATTTCACTAACCACAAGACACACCTGATTACTCACAAAATCCATTTCATATCCTTCAACACAACTTCACCACAATACCCACAAACCCACAAAATCTGCCCCAATCAGCTTCTCTCTTGCTACAAGCAGAACAATACCTGCAAAGTGCCATAGACTCTAGGGAGAGAACTAGAGAACTCTTGGAAAGACAAGAACAATCCTGGAAAGAGAAAGAGACCCTCTCAAGAAGATGGATGGGCACTTAGAGCAAATGAGGAGAAACTTAGAACTACTGAGCAAGGAAGATGAAGACCAATTGATGGATGTGAAGGAGGAAGTGGAAGAGCAAGAAGAAGAGGCATCTGTGTCAAGCAAAATTTTGATGAAGAATAAGGTGGTGGAAGTATTTGAACCTGAAACTTCACATCTACAGAAGCCACTTGAGATGACAAGGGAACATGAAAACTCACGACCCCTACAAACTTCTCTAAACTAAAAACTCTCAACACTTGAATTTGTGATTGAAAGATATGAGGAGGAGATGAAGAAATCTTGGGAAGAACAACAAACCTCCTCTATGAAAGTGCTATTACATCAAATGTTGAGTGCAAAAGAGGAAGTGGAAGAACAAGAAAGTGAGGAAGACAATCAAGGAAGTCCATACTCAAGTGAGGCAGAAAGTTACATAGAAGAAGGGCTCATTGAACCACCAATTCAAAAGGCTTTTGATGAAGATAAAGCTCCAACAATCACACAGCAACCATATCTTGATATCCAAGGAGTGAAGGCAACCAGCAAAAATACCGAAGAAAGGATTGTGACCAAGATACCAAGGACAACATTCAAGAAAAGGTCAACTGCAAACAATCCTACCCCTGATCCAGCAAGCAAGCTCAATCTAGCAAATAACAAAAGGAAGCTTGCTGAGGAGAGACCAAAACAGGGGACAATAGCTGAATCTTCTCCCCCCTTGAGGTCATTCCTCTTAACAAACTGGAAGAAGAGGAAGAAAGTGAAGAACAACATGTCAAGCTAATGACACTAAAGGAGCGCTTGTTGGGAGGCAACCCAACCTTAGGTAACATTTCATTTCTCTACTTTATTTATTTTCTTTCCTTGCTTTGTTTATTTTCAATAAATTGGCATATGATTACATTCTAAGTTTGGTGTTGCCATGCAACAATTTGTTTTCAATCCCTCTCGATGATTGCATCAATTCTAATTGAAAGTGTCACACTAAGATTCTAAGTTTGGTGTGCCACTTATTTTTCTATGCATGTTATTCAGCAACACCACTTGTCTGCATAATCATAATGCCTCTGCAAAGTTATCTTTCTTTTGGTTTAACATTTTTATTATTATCTTTGTTTTAGTCATTTCTTTATTTTTAATGCTTTCATTTATTTTTCTCCTTAACTATTTTGTTAAATACCTCTCCAAGAAATCCTTATTCATGATAGATTCTTCCCTTGGTAATTGTATTTAACATATAACAGTTTCCTTTGTATAGTTTTAGTTCAAATAAATTAACATATCATTGCATTCTAAGTTTGGTGTTGCTATGCAACAAAAATTTGTTTCCAATCTATACTGGATACTTGCATCAATTCCAAGTGAAAGTGTCACACTAAGTTTGGTGTGCCACTCATTCTTTATGCAATGTATCATGCACACCCTCTTATTTTTGTAATCACAATGTCTCTGTCTCATGTGCCTTCATGGTTATTCTTAATTTTGCTTGCTTAAACACATGTGCTACTGACATTTCATTATGTAAGACATTCATGATCCATCTTAGCCCCATCACCATTGTTCTAATTGTTGCTTGAGGATGAGCAAACACCCTAAGTTGGTATGGAAAGGGGAAGAATGGGAGAAAAGGGACAACAATAGTGAAGATGAACTACAAGGTGGCAAAGTTCTTTTTCCTCTCATTTGTTTCCAGCATTTTAAATTGCATGATTGTCTTTATCTTCTCTGTATGCATGTGTGTTATGAATAAGCATAGTGTATAAATTGTAACATGTTGCTGTGACATTATGATACTATCTTGAATTTTGTGAGTTCAAAAGCAATAAAGTATCATGATCATAAACGAACAAGGCATTAAAGAAGAATTTAGCATGAGAATACAAGTATTGGAAGGCTAGTATGATTAATTGTTGCTCAATTGCATTAGATTTATTTAATTGAAGTTTTCATCTAGGACATTTTATGAAATTTTTTTGAAATCATGAAAACCTTAAAGAAGCAATTGCAAATTAAGGTAAGAAAAGAAAAAGGAAGAATGAGAAAGCTGAAGGCTCTGAGTACCATGACAATTCATTTGTTAAGTACTTGTGGTGTTTATGTATCAGGCAAAAAGCTTGAAACAAACACTTAGAGTCAAGGCTAGGCTCAAGTGCAAAAGCACTCCCTCAAAGCTCAAGGCTCTGAGCATCAATAATTAGAGAGTAAAGAAAAGAAACAAATGAGCTTAAAAGAAGTCCTCTAATTAAATACTTGTGGTGCTTATGTATCAAGTGATAATACTTGAAAATAAAGCATTTAGAGTCGTAGCCTTGTTATCAACTCATGGGGCAAGGCACCCAAAGGAGAAGCTAATAAGAGAATCAAAAGCTTGTTTCAAGGAAGAAATATAAGGAAAAGATTTCATAAAATGAGCTAGATAGAAGCATCAATCATTTACATTTCTTTTGTGATTGTAGCATGCATAGAAAACTAGCCAACGATGAAGATTAACTTGCTATTCTTCTCACCTTGGGTTGTCAAAATTTACTGCATGATTCTTTTCTTGCTGGGGACAAGCAATGTTTAAGTTTGGTATTGTGATACATGTCATCATGTCATGTTTTTCTATGCTTTTTCATACAAAAGTGATTATTAGTGCTTAAATATTGAATGTTTTTATGCTTAAATAGTATACTTCTTTGATCTCTTGATTTTATAAACTTTGTAGGAAATAAGAAGAAAAAGAAGCAAAAAAGTACAAAATAAGCTAAAAAGGAGAAAAGAGGAATTCCGGGGCACATTTTGGAGCTTGGGCACAATTTGGAGCCTTAGGCCACGCTTTGAAAGCATGGCCCATGATTTAAACAAAGAGAGGGCTCTTGGCGGGAAAAACTACGACGTGCATGACGCGCACGCGTCAGGGGGAAATTTTCGAAGAACCACGCGTACGCGTGGAAGTGTTTGACGCTCGTTTCAAAAAGAGTGCTACGTTCACTAAGCCAGCATTTTCGAGCATGTTCGAATTTGGAGGCAAAATTTTGCAAACGACGCGCACGCGTCGATGGGTCACCTGGGACAAAGCACGCTCATACGTGGCTGGCGCTAAAGCCTGAATTGCATACTTTGCTACCCACACTACAAGAAAACACCCATTCAGGTACACTTGAAAAGTGTAGCCAAAAGTGAAAAAAAATGATGCCTTAGGCTACAGCTACGCTTTTTGGGCTACGGCTACGCTTTTTGGGGTGATTCCTATTCGGCCGTTGCCTATTCTCAAAGGCTACATTTTTATGCACCAAGGGCTACGCTTTGACATTTGGGAATAGGCTACGCTTTTCAAGTGATGCTGTCCAGGACCAAAGGCTACGCTTTTCAGCTTTCATTTTTCCAGAATAGGCTACGGTTTTCAACGCTACTGCATCACTTGTAAAGCGTAGCCACATTGTATACCATAGCTACTTTTTATAAGCATAGCCTTAGGTCCCTCTTTTTTTTTCTATACTATAGCTACTATATATAAGTGTATCCTTAGGTCCCTCATTGTTTTTTTTTTAATTTTCTATATATATATATATATATTCTAATAATTTTTTTTCTAAAACCTAATATTTAGTAAATATGATTATATATATAATCCTATTTTTTTTAAATAAATTAGTCAAAAATTATAAATAAAAATAAATACATAATAATACCATACAATATTCTTTAAATAATAAAAATTATCCTTTAACAAAATATGTTTATAATGAACTAAAATATTGGGATGATCATAAATGAGTATTCATACATCTCACACTAAATTAAACATACCCATATCAAAAATATACATTAGATCACTTAGAATTTACTACTAATAAACTATAAAAAACCAAATATTGTATCCTACATAAGTATCTTCTAATAAAAGTTATTAATCTTCTGATAGAAGAGAAAAAACAAATTGATGTCAAATAGAGCACTAACATCTGCGACTGAATTGAACATATATTGAAGCAAATTCTTGACGAAGACTGGGCGAGCAAGAGCAGAGCAACATTGGCGGTGTTCCCAGTTCCAAATGGAGACTCGATCTAAATCATCGGCAGTTACATTCATGGAATGCATAAGATGTATGGATCTTAATGCTCATCGCAGCAATCACAATTCATCATATAATAAACAACTTCAAATAAACATTACCAAATCGAGAATCAAATAACATACTAATGTGTTACATTCCAAAATAATGTA